>NW_017259353.1:417258-456851 GCF_001594045.1 Atta colombica
AAACAAGATAAAATTTTTTAAAAACTGTATTTTATTTATTTAATTCATAATTAATTATACGTATAAACAACTTATTATATATGTACCTGAAACATCAAGTTTCAATTTTCAATGTTTATTTGCGTATAAATTAATCTAAAATAAAAAATATAATAAAATATAATTTAAGTAGTATGCAACTCTTCCTTATATATATCAATGCAAAGAAATTAATATTTTTTGATGAATTCGAGTCATCACAATTAAATAATTGTCCGTAATTCTATATTTTTATGTTAACACCACGGATGCAAATTATATACAAATTTTCTAAAAATTGTCACTATGTATATACCGCTTTTTTGCGAAGGAATGCAGTTGGACTGGAACGCCCTCACGGGTTCAATATTGCGGCGAGCTACCGCAATATTTGCCAGAATGACGTAATTGCACTAATGACAAAGTCACGATGTGCGCGTCAAGGATGCAGAGAAGAATGGCGTGAAATGGTTGACAGGCAGCTAGTAATATCGTGCACCCCTACATAAGCGAAACCTCCGTTTCTGCGTGAACGAAAGACCATCCCCCACGTCCAACTCAGTTTTCCTCGAGACTTCATTACGTATTCATAAATGAAACGCATTTGGAATATAGGCGGCAGTCGGAACATGCGGAATTCGTAATGCCGGTCAGCGACGTGTTTCGCGCACGCAGAGTCGTGCGGAGCTGAATCGAGCCATAATAAATTATTCGCTCGCTTTTGTAGTTTTGACATTGAAGTATCATGGATATTTTGCAACACCGTTAATGCAAAATTTTGGGAAAGCATTCTGTAAATTTGATAGTATTTGAGTAAAAAATTATTGAAGACCAATATTCAGCAATTTTTTGTAAGTAATATTCTATTATATCTTGTTAATTATTGCGAAAATAGTAGAGTACTTTTCGATAGTTTAGTCCCATCTACCTTTTTGCGAATTATTGCTAGAGTCTCACTGGATATCCGATACTGAAATTAAAGTTAAACTTCATTGATAGAAACAGGCATAAGAGACGTACAACTTCAGCGTGAAAAGTCATACGTCCATATTCTACCTCATTCCACCCCTCTCCCCCTCTCTCCCTCCTATCCTGTTGAGAATCATCGATTTTCCATGCAAAATGAGGAAATAATATCGTCTTTGATTATTAATGACTTTAACGAAGCGCGAGTTTTTTTTTACATTTTTAAACGTCTGACCTGTTTTACACCTCTCTCATATACATGTGGAGCACACTGATTATTCAATTCTCACGAGCAATGTGAAACTTACAATGTTAGCACAAGTACCGGTGAGAAAATTTATTAATTAAAGATTACTCAGGAACATGACCTTAACAATACAGTGTCAAGGCAGTTGCTCTTCTTTTCTAGTTTTATCCTTAATTTAATACTTAATTTATTAATATTTAATTTATTCACTTCTATATTTATTACATTAACTGTGATAAACTGTGATCGTCGTAAATAATATGGAAAAAGTAAAAAAAATGATTTTCAAATTTTGTAAGCTATACTAAATCTCATAGCTAAACTTTTATTTCCTAAATAACATAGCATTTACTTTATAACAAAAATAAGCAAAGTAAATAATTAATTTTAATATTTAAACGTTTAATAACACAAATCGAATCAGCAGAAATGAAACTTTTTGACTCTTAACTGAAAAATTCAATAATGTTTACAATTTAGTGAAAAATAACATGTTTCGCTCTCTCTCTCTCTCTCTCTCTCTCTCTCTCTCTCTCTCTCTCTCTCTCCTCATTTTCTTTTCATTGACCTTTCCTAAACAATTTCTCTGAATATTTTTCTTGACATAACTGCTGTTTCATATTTAGTAATACATCACGGCACTGTGCGGATGTAATGGCAGCTCCAGAAAAATCAGACGATTGGGTGTGGAAACATATTCTTAAATCAGACAATTTTACTGTACAGTGCAGTATAGATAGTTGTAATAAAACTTATTCTACTAAACGTACACATACATGGATAAAAGCGCTGAAGGTACATTTGTATTATAAGCATAAAATATGGACTGAAAAAGATCGCTTAAAATGGGAAAACAACAATGATTTGGTATGGCAATATTATGATAAAGTTGACTTATACAAAGGAAAATGTAAATTATGTAAGACTTCTTTTCGAGATATATATCTAAAGTGGCATCTACGAACAAAGCATAGTGAAGAAATAAGAGCTGCTATACAAAAAGAAATTGCAAATAAGTCGCTATCACAATACTTCGTAATTGATGAGGAACAATTTAGTGCACGTTGCAAAAATTGCAATCGTTCTATGGACATACTTTACGGAACAGATGTCTTAACACATCACAATTGTTTAAAAAAAGATCAACATTTAATATCTCGACAAGAACCTGAAGATAATAACGTGAACAGAATGATACAACAATCTATAGCCGAAGAAAATTCAGATACAAATTCCTATCACAATAATATAGATAGACAAACTATTGGAAAACTAGAAAATCAACTAAGGTAACTGTTATGTAATTAAAATGTTAACGTTTTACTTTTCTTAAGTTATTAATGTATTACGTACACTTTAATATCAATTAAATATTTAACATTTTAATTTAATTTATTTACCTCAACGTTTATTACAATAACGTGATGAACGATATTAACGATGTTAATAGTCTACAGTAAAACATTTCCAAGTATAATCTTGTCAAGTATAATCAATTTTCAATATTAATCTTAATTTTCAAGTGAAAATATGTTAAATATATAATATTAATCTTAATCTAATTGATTGATAACAGAAATATCATACAGTAGAAACTGAACTATAATCTTAACTGAAAAGTTCAATTAATAATCTTTATATATTAGTAAAAAATTACACATTTCTCTTTCTCTCTCCTGTAATCAATCTTTCCTAAACAGCTTCTGAACATTTTCCTTGGCTCAATTGGTATTTTGTATTTAGTAACACATCACGATACTGTGCGGGTGTAATGACAGCTTTAGAAGGATCAGACAATTGGATGTGGGAACATCTTAAATTAGACAATTCTAATATACAGTGCAAATGGTGTCACAAAATTTATGAAATATTAGATTACCATGTAGAGATAACGATAATAATGATAAAAGAACATTTATACTATGAACATGAAAAATACAATGAAGAAGATCGCTTAAAATGGGAAAATGATCACGACTTCGTATGGCAATATTTCGATAAAACGAAGTTATATATTGCAAAATGTAAATTTTGTAACATCTCACTTAAATGTCTACATAAATCATGCTTAAGGGATCATCTAAAAACACATCATTGGAAAGAATTACAAGATACGATAGAAAAAAAAATTGCAAATTATTTACTACACATACATTTCACAATCAATATAGAAACCTTAACCGCAAGCTGTTACCGTTGCAATTATACTGTTAATATATTTTATACCAATACAGGAATAGATGACTTAAAATCTCACTGTCAATATCATATAAATGAAAATTCAAGATATGAAGAAGGAACAACCGATAATAGCGAGTATAGAATAATGCGACAAGATGTAGCAGCAGAAAACATGGCTACACGTTATCATCATGAATGTACACATTGCCAAGATCTTGAAAATCAAGAAGATCAACAAAGGTAAATAATACTAACATCAATATATTTTATTCGTTTAGAAGTATTATATTCTATTATTAACAATTATAACAACTAAATTGAACATTTAACGATTAATGATATAGATTTTATAATTTTAAGTCAAACTTAACAAATATAATTTAAATGTTATATTTATGATCAAATCAAATAATATTAACTAATGAATATAATATTAAGCTTTGAAGAAAATAACATGGATGGCATGGTACAATCCCTTATTCGATGTTTCGGATGCAAGTTCTTATCATGACAGTACAAGCTATTGGATATCAAATAGATCAACAGAGATGTTCTACTAATTCTACTAATTTAATGTACCAAGTATTACTAATATCAAAATTCAAATACAAAGTTCTATGATAAAAAAGCTCGCGGAAGATTAATTAATTGTCAAAATGTCTGCACGGTGCAAATGAATATTCAAAAATTTCATGAAAGAAAATTAACATTAAAATAATATAATGTATATAGAATGATACATGAATGCCATAGCAACAGAAAATATAACTACAATTCATCATCTTGGAAGTACATATTACCAAACTCCTGGAAGTCAGGAAGATAACAAATGTAACTAACTATCATGTTATAAAGATGTTAACATTTTATTCTTTTAAGTTATTAATATACTATGCAAAGTTAAAGTATCATTACAAACTTAAAGTTTAAAGATATAAATTAATTTCAAATATTTTACTTGTATACTTTAATGTTATACAATCAAATTATATAAAATTGTTTATATTTAAATCTGTATTATGTTAACTTAAATATGTTTATTACATATAGGACATTTCATTTTAATTGCAGAAGATATTTCAAATAATATTAAAAATAAAAACTGATTATTTGCCCACTTTCAAGTAACGTCTTAAGCAGATGTTACTTGAAAGTGGGCAAATAATCAATTTTTGAAAAAATCGATTCTTTATAATCATATGGAAATTATAATCATTTTCTAAAAGGAATAATATCATTTTTTTACATAACAAAGACTTTCTAATTAATCTGTTTCTAAAAGCATTAAAGTTAAAATATCAAAAAATCAATAGTTTGTAGTGTATTTTATTGCAGTCCATCTTGATAAAAGATAAAACATTTCTTAAACTACTAATTTTTTGTACTCTTATGCAAATGAAAAAATTAGTATGTATAAGGAAACCGCACGATTTCAAATCTATACAATTTGGATCCATATTATTTTCGAACAGCAACTATGTTTTTTACTTCAATTCATCTCGTTGTTCTATGATATATTAATTTAAAATTATCAAAGATCAATTTATGAGATATTTCATATTTTGTGTGAAAATATGTCAAAATAATGTATAACCCGTATGTAAATAATTATTCTTGACTTTTATTGTAATACTCTTATATGTTGGACAATAATAAAAATATTACGTAAAAAAAAATTATAAAATTTATTTAATAAAGTGTCATAATTATTGTATGTATGACAACAAAAAACTTTTTTATTGAAAATTGATTTTAAAATTATTTGTCGCATTTCAGACTATAGAACTGTGTTTGAAACGTTTTTCCGTATCGTCATATTTTCCGAGCTTTATCTGTCCGCAAAATACGACACTCCATATGTATAATCGATATATTCAGTGATTAATAGATATCATTCTACATGAGTAATTACTCAATTATTATGAGATATAAATGATAATAGTGAGCTTGAAAATTCCTATTTAAGAAAGATGAATAGAAGGAAGAGGGATGAAAACTTCCCTAATTTTGATTGATTAATTAAATAATACGTGACTGCAATATGATCTTGTCCTTATTATATTAGATAAAAGATAAGTATTATATATTAATATTTATCTTTTAATTTTTTAACTATGCTGTATATACCTATAGATCCAATCGCAATGAAAGATCTGTAACTCATTACGAAGTATGGAGACCGTATTTGTAACATCTGTAATAACAATTAATTATTATTTTATGTTTTTTTTGATGTTGAAACATATAAATAAACGGATGCATATATATGACAAATAATTACCTGCATTATAATGTAAAGCAATATTATGATATTGCATTAAAGCAACTTTCTGATAAAGACATAATTTACAGGATGTGTTTCATTAGAATTGTTCATGAATTAATAGAATTATTAAAAATTTGAATTTTTTTTTTATATCAGTTTACAGATTTAGTAGTATATTTTGTGTAACATCTTATGTCATCTATAAGAATATAATTTGTATTTGTACAAGGTGTCTCATTTGATAACGCAATTCTTCAAATGCAAATATGTCTCAAATTATACTTTATTCTCAAAAATGATTGAAAAATGGAACTTACTTTATTTTGAGGATTCTTTTTGGTGATCACAGTTCATTTCAAAGTGGAGTTTCAAAATGGTGATCACAGTTCATTTCAAGTTTCTCCAACTATACAATTTTAAGATGTGTTTTATTTTTTTTTTAAATGGAATTGTATAGCTTTTTTTACATAATATGATTCCTGTACTTTTCGACATATAAAAGTATTCAGATAGAGAGTCAAAAAATCATTAGTTCACAATATATTTTGTTTTAGTACTAACTAAGTAGTACTAACTAACTAAGGCAGAATAATAAAATGTATTAATTTATGTTAAACACATTAATGCTTATTCAAAAAATTATTCATTTTGCTTTCATATTTTATTTAAATCGACTATGTATTTCTTTTACTTAAATTTATTAATCTTATTATATTGTTAATAAAAATATTAAGATATGAATATAAAATATTCATATTTTATGATGCATTTAGTATTAAATGTCAATGTGTCACATAATAAAGTACATCATCTCGTAAGCTATTAATATTTTGGAATTTCAATGTTATTTACAGAGTAATTAAAGGAATCATATTATGTAAGAAATATATATATTATATGAAAAATAAACCTTGAATAAAGTTTGAAGGCATATTCACCGAGAGGAGACTGTAATATTAATAAAATTTGTTTTCCTCGAAACAAAATAAGTTTCACTGAAATATAGAATTTACAATAACAAATAAGCTGATAGATATTTGCGTTCTAAGCTTAAAATGATATGTTCTGTACATATTAGATATGTTGTAAAGTATTTTCTGGTAATATTGACGGATAATATATTTCTAAAATATTTCATATTATTATTTATCATATTATTTAAAATATTTATTGGCTATTTATTTAAATTCAGGTATTTACATTATTTGGATATTTTGAGTATTATTATTTTAATATTAAAATCTCTCTTTCTCCGGATTGTGTATTGACAAATATTTTAATCTGTACTATTCATTTTATTTAATTTTAATTATTTTAAATTTTTGGAAATTAACATACTATTGATTATAATATAGTTATTAAAAATAATATAATTATTAGAAAATTTATGTAACTAAACAAATTTTAAATTTATATAAAACATGCTTCGAATATCGTATTTGTATTTATTCAAAAATTGATATGTATAAATAGGTTGTAACATGATTAATGAAAAAGGAATTTTTACTTTAATTAAGAAGATACTTTCAAAAGATCCTCTTATTTATTTAATCCGTAATTAATTAGAGGTACGCATCATTTATTATAACATACAGTTCATGTTTTTGTTTTTACTAACTTTTCTATTATCATTAAACGTTTTCAAAATGAAAAAAGTTTTTTAACGTAACAATATTTTATAATGATTATTGATTATTAATGTCTTAATATTTGCATTGTTTTTACATCTGCAATCGCGCTTATTCTTATTTTCTGATTTATGTTCATTTACTCAGTTTACAAATAATATAATAGTATTCAATATTTATTCTTATTTAGAAATAAAATTCATATAATTAAATATAAATCTTATAACTTAATACTCTACAATAAGTTACAATAAATTTAAGCATTAAAATATGTATATTAATTATGGAAAATAATAATTTAATAAAATGGTTTATATTTTTATACTTGGATTGAAATAAGAAGAATATGAAATGCCGTTTTGTTATTAATTAGTAATATAATAATCTCAGAGAAAGAAATTATAATGACTTGATGAACTTTTTGTGGGAAAGATTTTCTTCAATTAGTTATTTCTTACTTAATATTTACATAATTTAATTAGTATTTACATAATTTATCATAAATTATAATATTTTATTTCAATGCATTTTATGTAGGGTAGTCAAAAATGTTTTAGCTTGTTTTAAATATAAAGTTAAAAATTTTTACAATGACAATAGTAATTCACTTAATCAATATTTCTTTCAAAATATATGTTATCGTAAGAAGTAAACATGATTGTATTAATTAATGGCTTTCTTAAAAAATATTTATTTTTTACAAACATCAGAATATTGTAAAAATTAATTATTTTCCGCAATTGTTACTTAATTAATGTAATAATTTGTTTTATTAAACATAACAGTTTTTTTTAAGCTATCAGTATAATGTAAAAATTATTGATTTAATTGTTGATTTTATACTACTATTGAATAAATTTTATTTTATGCGATAGTCCTGTATTATTTAAATTATAGTACATATGTGTCGCAATAAATAAATTCCTTAGTCATCAATTAATGCCTTCACTTATTTATCATTGAATATGACTAGGATATTTATTTATTGCGACACAAGTGTACCACAATTTAAACAATATACATACGACTGTCGCATAAAATAAAATTTGTTCAAACATCAACAATTGCATAAAATTAATTTTTGTAATATGGCAGCATTTTCAAAGATATTGGTTATATTATATGCAATTAAATACATTTTTATGATAAACCGACAATTGGGAAAAATAATGAATTTTTACAATACTTCAATGATTAAAAAATATAAATAATTTTTTTAATACAAAAGAATTGTATATAACGATATTTATAATTATTGCAATTATCGATTTTTTGCAATACTGTACTTGTTGCAAAAAAAGTCTTATTAATAATATAACAATGGTTACATTGTAATAGTTACATTGTCATATAATGATTACGATCGTATTGTATGTATGTGTATTCACTGTATAATAAATGCAAATTTTGAAATGAATAATTACAAAAATTATGCAGGCATAATATAATATTGCTAAAATGGAAGTAGAAAATATATTAATTAGAATATATACTGAAACTTTGAAAAAAGATAAATAAATAATATTTTACATATATCATACAATATGTATATCTTTCCGTGCATACTGTACGATCTCGTATATGTAATGAGTATATATGGACGCTCTTTGCTTTTTCTCGTGTACACGAAGTACTATTAATGATTCTCTACATTTGCAACTACATATGCATTCACGCGCAAAGCGTGCAAAAGCGGATCTCGTACTTGGCTATGCACGAGACATATCACGGAACAGAAGTCAGATATTTTTTTATATTTCGCAGTACTTTGGTACACATAATATTGGAGTCATACGATTAAACTTTGCTATAATGGAGTTTTTGCTTTCGTATTTAATGCACATAGTTTTTACCCCGCTTAGACATTACGCAGCTCGCGACCAAAAACATTTTTATTTGATTTTAAACAGCCATACATCAGAATATTCAAGTGCGATAAATAATCACTTTAACGTGCGAGATAAAAACAAGTAGTCGATTAATTCTGAATCAGACAATCCGCAATTACTCTTATTCGTTCTATTCAAAGAGTTCTTACTTTTCACGTCAAATATATTCCCGCAATAACAGCGTATTTATAAATGTATATTACTGTTTTGAGAGTTGAGATGCGGTTGCCAAATTGCTTATTCTGTAATCTAAGAATGAAGGTAAAATTGCTTTTGAAGAAAATAAAATATAAAAGCATGAATTCACAGAGGTCTGATTATGCCCGCACGGATGCGAGCAGTAAATCAGCCGATCATATTCATGAGCTTGTACGCATGTACGTAAATAAGGACACGTGTAGATCGCGTAACCGCGAGGCATAGATCGACACGCGTGACGTATGGGCGAGAAGTTAATCAAATCGTTTTCAGCAATTTATCAGACCAGCCGTCGGGCCGTTACAACATACCGTTCGCGCAAACAACGCGACACGATACGCCTGAAAATATTGGTCAACTCTGAATAATTACCGCACCGTAATCGGAAGTCCTGATTGTCGCAACGTTCATGGCTTTCAATAAATGATCGCTATGAATTTTTTATACTTAGCTTATATTTAGCTCGCAAAGAATAAAAAGTTGTGCCAATATAGGAAACTAGAATTTTTTCCTTCCATCGATATTAATATATATATATCGCTGTCAACCTTATTTATATGTTGACTATTGGATATTGTAGAAAAAAAAATTTTGAGATTTTTTGAAAGACAAACAAATTCATATATTTCAAATTTATTAAAAATTTCACAGATTAAAGTATACATTAAATTAAAAATTCGTATTTTAAAAAACAATTAAAGACAGCATGAATGTTGAAAATCAGGACATAAAAGATCATCACAGAGATATCTTAATGACATCTGTAATATTGCTTAAATACTCTTTTTATTTTCGTAAAGATTGCTTAATACTCTTTTTATTTTGTGAAATATAACGTGGTATTATGTCTCAATTATATTCATACATAATACTTACTACGTATGCAACGTGCGGTGTGTAACTATCAACATAAAACACGTAACACAATGCAGTTTCATGTATGACTATGTAACTTTCTGCGAACGGCTACGTTATGCAATTTCGTGCAACTTGGGACATGCTGGATTAAAACTTTGTTCTGTTTAGGGATGGTTAATTCACACATTACACTATCTGCTTTTTACTTGTTAATTGTTATGTCTATTGTTTTACTACATCAGATTATATCAAGTTTTATTTTTTATTTTTGAGATAAATTGGCTATTAAATTAAGAATCTCATAGAATCGTATACAATTAATAGGAAATAAACGCTTTTAACGATCTAGCTTAAGTGCTCTTTCTCTTGTATAATTCTGTGTGAATTTATATACTATACGTATATAGTCCTTTAAACTGCGCACCGAAATGATTTTTCGGTCTTGAAACGCAAATTCCTGAATTATTGCAATAATATCACGAGTTAAATTGACTAGAAATTTAACAATTCGATGGCTACTAATTAAATACAATATTAGATATTTCGTAATGTTAAATTCCATAATAATTATTAACAGAAGATAGTTACGTTTCTGAATACAGAATAATTATTGGAACTTTAAAGAGAACAATTAAGAAATCTAAATGTCTTTTTTCCGCAATCCATTTCGGATCGATCGAAAACGGTCGATATCGATGCAAATCGAAGTAATAGCTCCAAATGTTATTCTTTAATATCCAATAGGATATTGGATTGAGAGTGGCAGTCGGGTGCCCTCGATCTATGATGAAAAAATAACCACCCCCTACAGAAGCACTCATTTACTTTTATTCGGTAAAGTAATCTAGATTAAATCTTATCATCTTTATTAATTTAAATTTATTATAAATTTATTATTATTATTAATAGTAAAATATTATTTTACATACATATTTTCCAAACATTTACTCAAAATTAATCTTTAAAAAATTCCAATCCTTTCTTTTTTAATTGGGGAACTCTTTTTCAATGAGATGTGAAAAACCAATATATTTAATAATTAATAATAAGTGATTTTTTTATAAAAAAGAAATTTAAAAACAAAAAAATAAGAATTAATTATAAATGAAAATTTTTAGTTATGCACATTTTTATTTAAAGTTCCAATATCCTTGAAGAAACTATCATTAAACTTTAATTAAGTTAAATTGAAAGCTTCGTACATATGTCATTGCAATAGCAATTTCTTTGAAATGGGAAATCGAAAGTCTCAAATATTTTTTTATTTCTTACCAGAATTGCACGATGATAAACTGTTGACTTTTCAACGCCCTTGGCGACGCAGTTATGGCAAGAAGAGAAAGTTCGGAAAGAAAAGCATCCTTCGTACTGCGCAACACGTTTCGGATATTATGTCGTGGCGACGATCATAATGAAGTATCGATGAAACGTACGGCGCCGGATGAGAGAGAGAAGGGATTTCATAACACCGTAGGGTGAGTAAAACGTGAACGGAATCGTATTTTCCCCAAACTCTTTCCAGGGAATTTACCGGGCAACTGCGAACCTAGACTTTCAAACACAGAAGTGGCTAGAATCACCGTAAAACGAGAAACCGCCGTTGCACCAGATGTTAGTACTTGAATTGGACACCCCCACGTCCTCTTTTCGTCTTTAATACCCTTCCTCTTTTATTACCTGATTTGACATTTTCCTCCTAAATATTTGTACTTAATGCCTTTACAATAGTAACATTGTTACAAAAAATTTTTAATGTTAAAAACTATAATATTAAATAAAAGTGTAATAAACTGATCAAATGATTAAATTAATTTTCGTATATAAACTTTGTTTAATCATATAATAAACACAAGGCAAATATAATAAAATTTATTACTTTTAAAAAGAGAAAAAGAGAGAGATTATATCAAACTGATTGATTTAATAATTACTATAAAATAAAAAATTAGGAAATAAACATATATTGTGATAAATAAAATATCTTTTTAAAAGTTAACGGATTAACGACTATGTATCATAACATGTAATGTTGTCAATGCTTAATTTGTTTTACTTACAATAAAAATTAAATGTACTGAATATATTAAAATTTTTCACATCAAATTTATTTACATAAATTAAACATTTCACAATCACGCAACATTTGTGTCTGTACATTTTTTTATTCTGTACACTTGCTTCAATGACATAATTTTTCTCTTTCTACTGCTTTCCCTTTGTCTTTTTCGCCTAGATCTACCATTCCATCCGACGCGACACATACAACGGGCCAAAGCGGAAGTAGACCGTCTCACTCTGTACAACCATGATATTTTCCATCCACCTGATCGTTGCAGCGTGCTCGGGAAGATTGGATCGTACCAAAATATTGTCGTTACCGTCCGTTGCCGCGTGTTCCAAATCGCGGTAGTTCCGTGCATGTATTCTTGAAACAGGAGCTCGGCACCAGACCGCAATTTCAAGGTGATATAAGTATCGAGAGCAATACTGTGAGAGGGAATGTAAATACCGCATGCAATCGATGCAAGTCTTCCAGTTCCAAGAAGTTAAGAGGATACTACGTGAACGTGCAATCGTATAAATGTCGTCTATAATTTAAATTTATTACGCCAGACTCTACGGTGGACGTATTGATTTTAATTAAACTATAGGAATAACATGTAACTTTCAAAAGAACCAAATAAAAAGATTAAATAAAACATTACATCCTTTACTTAAGCTTTTCTATTTGAAAATGTAAAACTCGCTTATGCCCGCCGATAAATGTATAATGATCTATGTGCGCGTTCATCACTTTGCAATTGGATTTCCAATCCTTCTTTGACAGTTATTACGCGTAGAAGATGCATAAAAGTGGATAACTGCTATGCAAGGATATAGGGAGTTTCTTTTTGAATTACGACCTGGTTTTCCAATTCCATGAAGATACATCAATCCGATTAAATCGTTTGCCAAGTTGAATCTCTCACCGCACTCAAATCTTGTCAGCTTCTCTTCCTTTGTCGCGTCGCCGAGGAATGGACGATGCTCTTTCGGAATCAGTTCGTAGTATGGCGTGACCCTATACCGAAAGTAATCAACCCCGACGGAGACATATCCACCCGGATGTTCTGGCTGGTCAATGGCGAATGCCCGACTGTAACTCAAGTCAGCGCTATTCAACGTTTCACCGTACTGTTTCTATGCATTGGCGTTTAAGAATGGCATACACGTTCCATCAGCGGAACTTCTTGAGTGACCTTATCTCTCTCTCTCTCTCTCTTTCTCTTTCTCCAGGAGTGATAAATTGTACAAATTTTAGAGAAGTCCTCACTTTGGGTATTATTAAATAAAGATTTTCCAAAAATTAATTCTTATTGCACAGTCAACTTTTTTTCTTTTTTTCTCATCTCATAATCGATATCATCATTAATGTTACTTTAAACGTATCAATGTTATTTTAAATCGTATTTCAGTACTATTAAAACCTAGGATTTAACCGATTCTCCGAAACAAGAGGGAATTATGGTAAACTGATCGTTCGCTTACCCAGCAAAAGCTCGTCTATCTTCTCACAGTTTAAGCCATCATTTCTTGCACGAGCCGTCAGACGCAGATTACAGAGCGCGGCGCAGACATTCTAAAATCAGTTCGCGCTGTGTGATCCACCGCTAAAAGCAATCAACTTTAACCAAGACTTATCAGCGACAGTCGAGAATGGCGGGCAGCTGAATGCGGAGCGTGCTGGGGCCAACTTCATTACCGTTAGATACGTGCCACTATACGAACTATACTCCGCTTCGCGCAGCGACTGCGCAAAAAGCTATAATTCGCGGAATCGGGACGACCAGCGCGGTCGCGGCCATAGGGTGCAGAGTGTAGTATTATTTTTCACTAGTAGTTCTTTGTACGAGAGATGGTGGACTCCCTTCCAACATCCTCTTTTATTCCCACGCCACGACTCTTTGCTTGCGGATCCGGTTGACCGCGTGCACGCTTGCTTGGCATTTGTCATCCGAGATTCCTTTGTTCCGGCGCGAAACAAACGAGAAACTCCCACCGTTCTCGTTTTCCTTCCCGCCAACTTTGTGTTCATACCAACACACACATACACACTCTCTCTCTCTCTCTCTCTCTCTCTCTCTCTCTCTCTCTTTCTCTCTCTGTCACACTCTCTTCGCCAGTAACGCTCCACGATCGCGCTAGTTCTACCTTTCTCTTTTCTTTGCGATTTTACTCGTTCTCCTTTACTCCCTCTTGTCCTCATGTGTGACTTAATCAGAAGTTTTTTTTTTTTGCTGAACTCGGAGGTTACTGAATTGTCTCGCCCGCTGTGTGTCTACATTCAGTAAATTCAGTACCCGGCAAGATTCCGCTTCGTTATATGCTGCTTCGTATGGCACGGAAGTGCATACGGTTAGTTACATGCTAAATTAATTATTTTACGCTATTCACACAATGGACAATTTTCTGAGAAATAACTGAAAAAATAAGATAGTCAAACCTAATAATTAAAATTAATGGATTAATGATAGAAACTCATCCATTATATTTATCATAAAATCTATTGTTATCATTATTATTAACATACATAATTAGCGTTAATAAAATTTCTTTATAAAATAGACAATTTTTGAAATGTTGTGCTGCACAAAGGAAAATAAAAAATAAATAGTTAATTTCTATTTCTGCTGAAATCACATTTCTGAACGTACAGAACGGAAAATGCAATAAGAACTGTCAGTACAATTGCGTAAATAAATGCGAGAGGAAATTTACATGACCTAACGGAATGAGGGATTAAAGATAACTTTGCGGGATAGGTCAAGTGACTCACGGTTGGTCGGCCGATACGTCCTCGAGAAGCCACTGCACCGTTAGAAACGACGGAGTTCATCCGTCACGACGTTATCGCATTGCCCGATCCAACTACGTGATGAAGATCGAATCTCGTCGTGGTACAGAATGACGATCGTGCCAGCATGAGAAACATCGGCCTGAGGCGCTGTTTGATCGACTTGCCACCCCCTGAAGGGACTTTCAGGCGTTGACGTTCGAACGTTGGGAAATGATCGAAATTATCAAGGCGCGCCTACATATATACGTTATATTACACCCTCAAGTGTTCATTGAAATTTCACAGAATTCAACAAATTACAAATATCGCTGTTATCTGTTACCAACTAATAATTAGAAAGTCGTAAGTATTGTTAATATATTTTTAAATCATTAACTCAAGCGTTCTAATGATATTTAATTCAAATTTTTATTTAGAAAAAATTAAGTGATTTTATTAGTTTAATAAATTATTTAACTAAACGACAATAAAGCTCAAGGCACAAAATATAAAAGAGATAACAATTAAAATTAAAATTAAAATTAAACAAGGCTGCAAAGATTAAATCTATAATGAATATAAGAACCGACACAGTTGTGTATAGTCAAAAATAATATATATGTCAATCACCAATTACAAACGTTTCAATCATAAGATTAGGTCATCTTCAATGTAATAACGAATTCGTTATAACAGATCATCGTTATGCTGAGTACAATTTAAATGACTAAATTCTTGTTTGGGTATTCAGCTAAGTGACGATAATGAAATTCTTAGTTTTGGACAACAGCTTAGCGATGATTCATTGACAGTATTTATCTTATTGTGTTATAACGCATCAATTTTGATTCCGATAAATAATTGTTATACTGAAGATGACCTAATCCTATGATCGAACGTTTGTAATTGGTGATTGACACATACATTATTTTTGACTACACACGTACAACTGTGTCGGCTCTCAGTGGTTTTATATTCCTTTATAGATTTAAAAGAGATATACAAAAGAGAAATACAAAAATTTTTTACTATTTGTTTGTTTATTCAAACAAATATGTAACGTTAAATAATGTTACAGATTCCTATCAGAATATAACGATAAAATCACTATCCCTGTGGAAAATGCCGACAAAATTTGGAAGATGAAATCTAATCAGACACGTATAATCCGTATCTTTTTATTACGAAGAGCAACCTGCTCGAACGAAATAATTTCCAAACTTCTCACGCGATGTTAAAAAGTAAAGAGTAAAAAAAAATAAGAAGGCAGGAGATCAGGCAGCTTCTTCCATCGTGAAAAGTTTGATTGCGATACGACGGTGGCGGTATGGAGAACTTCGTTCATCACTCGGAGAATTTTCCAGCGGAAATAATAATTCCCGTGGAAATGGTGGGGCAGTCCGCGGAACCTGAGGGACAGTAAGTAACGTCAGAGCACAACCGTCTTAATTCCTTCCACCATCTTTGTTCCGCCGCGTCGACATTCACCCGCCACACTAGTTGCAGGGTCGCACACAAACTTCCCGACCAAACCCCCGCGCTCCTCTTTCATCTTATATGAAGTTAATTACATTTTTATGAGCCACCATCCTTCTTCACAAGCACACCCATACACCCCCGTCTTTATGTTTCACTCTGTAAGAAGCCAAGTGCGAACACTTGCCCCATCCTTACTTACCATCTTCACCGTCACTTTTCTCACTTTTTGCATCATTCGCCGTTCGCCCCCGCCGTATCGTTTTTCCGCAACGGAATTGGTCGAACGATGGAGCTAACGGGAGATGGTAAGGAGTGCGCCGTGGCGGGAAGTAAATGAGAATGACTTTATTGTCCTCATTTCGCGTCTACCATGCTACCTGATTGTGAAGAGGTGCCGAGGGAGAGAAAGAGAGAGAGAGAGAGAGAGAGAGAGAGAGAGAGAGAGAGAGAGAGAGAGAGACAGAAGAAGAGAGGTACAGAAGAAGAGAGGTACAGAAGAAGAGAGGGAGGGGAAGAAGTGAATAGCGACGGAGTTTCCCTTCGGAGAGAAAGAGAATGACGGAGGGAGGTTAACGCGCCGATGGAGAAAAGTCGAGGGATGCTACCCCGAGTAGAGGGAAAGACGTTACGTTTTTCATTTCCTCCGCTTAAAGGTGATTTCCCGAATCACCTTTAAAGTGGAACCGACGGTGTGAGTAGTTTTTAATCTCGCCGCTTAGCCTCGGGGAGTATATTTATTGTGGAAGATATAAAATGCTGTCGGCATCGTCAGCTGTCCAGGAAGCACCCGTGTACATTACTTGAATTCCGTTCAATACTTTTACAAACACGCGATCGGAATTAACATATCAGTCGGAGTGAACGTCAATCAAAACACGCACACATACGTACCGGAAATACGATCCCATCCTTTGTCGATCCTCGTTTTCCTCGCATGACAATGCGTGGAGATTTGCCATACAATGCTAGAAAATATTGTTTTTATTTTAATTGCTAAGAATATGATATCTTTTCAAATACCATTTTAATAAATCATTTTTACATTTAGGGCAACAGGCATCAGAAAGGGTGACGCAGTATTCTATTTCTGTGAGAAACGGATAGATAAAATAGAAACTCGCAATGCTTAACATGGAAACTTTGTAACTTATTAGTTTTCTTTCTTCGTCCGTTTACAAATGGCTCAACCTTTCTCCGAACTCTTCCCCGAAACTTTTAACGATGTATTAATGCGATGCTCGAAATTTCACAGTTCTTAATGTTTGGAGGTTCAGACTACTATCTCCGATATTCAATATAAATGCAAATGCAATGTTTCGCCAACTCTGCTCTTCTCAATTTTGTCCATAATTATTTACAAGTCTATTTCATAAAATTAAGAATTTTATGATTTACTTTCAAATTATAGAAACATTAAAATTTTGTTCAGATTACATATATCTATTATGAATTCACATCGGTGCTCGATAGACTAACAAGAAAATGTTTTCTCTCCGATTTTCATGAACTCTGGATATATCGTAGTATTAAAGTATAATATTCAGATTTGGATCAAAAAGATCTTTGATAAATGTTACAAAATTTATCCAAATATTATTTGATTATTTAATATTCCTCTTTACAAACAGGTAGACAAATAGCAAAAAAGAATACGCAAACGAATGAAGGGAAAGCGAACATAAAATTTTAAAATTGCACTCCACACTTCTATCAAGCGCATAATTTTCCGTTCCGAAAAAATATTATTCCGCTCACTCCACAAGTCAGTTGGAAATCTTGATTACATCGTGTATAAAACTCAAATTCTACAGCGAAATTTTACTCAAACGTACATATGAAATGATTTCATTTATACCTATCTTTTCATTAAATATATTTGAAGTCTTTCGGTTCTTCAATCTAAATCGTAATTACAAAACAAATATCCTTTGAATAAATTTATGAATAATAAGAGATCTATTTTCTAAAGCTCTTGGACGCTTTTCTTTCAAATCCGTCTATTATTATTGTAATTTATACCGTTGTTATTCAACTCAGAATATCAGAAAATATTCTCGAAAGAATTAAAAAAAAATACAGTTGTGTATAGAAATATTCATTAAACAAATTCTTTCTCTGAACATTCTATTTCGTAAATAACTTTTGTGGAAAAAATTAATTATACAAGTTAACGCTATGTTAGATTTTAATGTCAATTAAATAATAAATTAATATTTGTTAATATTAAAGTTAAATTTAAATATTAATATAATTGTGTTTTAATTACGTATTTTAAAACATAAATTTTAATAAAAATCTTTTTTTGATGAAAAATAAATTATACATTAAATTTATTATGAGAACTAATCTTCGCATCACTTTGCGCGATCAACGTGAAGTACGAACCTATTGTTACAAACTTTTTCATTAGCATCGTCGACTTTGGATTTATTTTCAAAAAATTCAGGTAATCGTATAAATCTTAGTAGAACCTCGCTCAACTAACAAATAATCGAAAATCCGCCCTGGGATTTAATGTCTGATACCATCGTTAGATTCATGATTCAATAAAGGAGTATCACGTTCAGTTATTACAATCCCTATGAATCCCTCTCTGCCTCTTACCTTGGCTAACTTTGTTTAAGTCTTACAGGGTCATTCATGATAACCTTCGTGATAAGGTGGTTCCATCGAATAAGTATCAGTATTTCACCCACAACGAAACGATAAGGACTATTCTTTTCTCTCTTTTTACTAAAGCTACCAATAAATCTCATTAACTACTGATGTCTAGGAGATAGCTTGAGCTGCTGAGTATACTGCTAATTTGATGAAATGTTCGCGCCACCGAGAATAATGTAACATATTTTTTTACGCAATTATTCAAGTTTGATTGTTCGATAAAGTTAGAATTATTATTGCAAACGTAAAAAAAATTATTTCTCATTACTCAAAATTACTTTCTCATCAATATAAAAAGAAATGATTGAGTAAAATTTTTCGATGCAGCATAGAATTGCATGACTGCTCTGTGTATCTAAAATTTAAGTTTAAATCACTCCATAATACATATAAGATGATTTTATTTGATAAAAAATGCAGTTAACTTTGTTGATAAGTATTTCAATTATTTGTAAATTATATATCTTGTCGCCTTATAGTTATAAATATGTATATTATTTATACATATTATGTAGTAACAATCGCAAAGTCGCAAAACTATTTTTATTTTAAAATTCTTCGAGTTGCTTTTTTTTTATGCGCAAGGTTTTTTTATTTCTCTAAAAATTATATTGAAAACTTACTTGAAAAATTGTCCGTGTCTTCTCGAATCTCTGTAGTAAGAGTCTGGTCAACGTTGTCATCTTCTATCCTATTAGTGTCGACGAAATATGGCGGATCAATAAGGTATCTCAAATCAAAGACACATACGCACCACATACACAGATACATACCATGTTTTGTCAGCTAGCAACATTGAACAAACTTTTAATTATTATAGAGACTTTTCTTCATCATCCTCCTCACAATTATTTTACAATATAATTAATGGGATTTGGAAATTAATTAAAGTTAAAAATCGCGAGAAAAAAGTTGAGTTGCTATAATTTTTAAGTTATTAAATTACCTCGGTTATCTGCCGTGCAACTTGAATTATATACAATATTACATCAACTATAATCAACGAATAAATACTCATAATAAGAGATTGTTTCGAGCTAACTGTGGCAACAGATCATCGCACGAACGCAGCTTCATCATAAATTATACTACATATAGGCAATGGATCAATTTACAAAGGCATAAACCGCACTCATAACTGGATTGATTTTCCCATTGAGAGCCAATTCTCGAAACAAGTTTTCTGAAAATAATATTTAACCGCCGAACATAATTAGCTTAATGACAGTACATGCCTCTAGCCACGTCTGCGGATTATGCTAACAACTTTCATACAAATATCCTGCCATTATCGGCGTTTCATTCTCTCATCAGAGATATATATGCTCAAGTTGATTAAATTATTCCTCGGGACGGGCAAACATTATTCGCTTGCTCCGAACTGCTCGCGCTCGTGCCGGCAGAACCCGCTCGCCGAGTGTCATCGGTCCGGCGGAGATTTAAATTGTGCCCGGCAACAAAATGGAAATGAGGGTTGTAGAATGGAAAATGGAAGGCAGCTTAAAATACAGAGCGAATTGGAGCGAGAGAGGAATCGAGAGTGGAGACAAAGTGAGAGAGATGGAAATAGGGAGAAAACGTTACACGCGCGGGAAAAGGGGGAAAAGACAGAAAGAGACAGACTGTCGGCAGAATTTTACAGCGGTCCGCGCGACCATTCCGCACTCATCCCACCGCGGAAAATAATGGCCGACGGACGCGTCTGTTGTTCCATTTTTGAATTTGCGATTCGTGTAGTCTTGTTTGTGCGTTTTTCTTCCCCGCCCTGCCTATTTGTCTCGTCGGATTTGTTTGTCTTCTCGAGAACATGAGCTAAGAGAAAACGCACGTCTGAGAACGCGTAACCCTTAGCTGAGAAGCCAGCTCCGATAACCCTCTACTGTTAGCGCGAGTACAACGCGCGTGTTTCAACTCCCTTGATGAATATTCACGTAAATAAGGTTGCGTGTAACGCGGGCCGGGTTAATGTAAATTCACGGTGTATGTTGGGACGTTTAAGGAGACGAGAAGAGGTCGGGGAATGGCCGTACATTCATTTGGCCGGATAATAAAGCACTGATAATTACATCAATGGAACAGTGCAAGAGATAGAGGGTTGTTACTACAATGTTAAAATTGTTTATTAGAAATTTAAATTAGGTAGCGATAATCCAGCGATAGATAATTTATTTATTCCATTTTATCATTAAAATTTAGATTTTGTTACATTATGCAATTAAACGCAAATTTCAGTGTCTATTATTCTTTGTATAAATATCTTTATTCGAAAAATTTGTAAAAATAAATTTCTTGAATAAAACTTAAGAGATGAAGCATGGATTATTTTATTTTAGAGAATTTCAGAATTTATAAACTAGAATTAAAAACAAAATTATAGATGTAAATTATAGTTACAATTTTCAAAAAAAAATAAACAAGAAAAAAATTACCATTTATTTCAGGCAAGAACGATTTTACTGAAGTATTAAAAATTTTATTTATTAGATACAAATCCGAAAATAATTTTATTTAACTATCAAAATAATTATATTGTAGAAAACTCAAACATGATGAGTAATGCTGCAAAACATTGTATCCTAGCAACCATCTTGAGCTTTCTACATAATTATTTTATTTAGTAATCTCTCTCCATATTTAGTAATCTTACAAAATTATTTTTCAGGTCTGTATGTAACTAAATTTTTTAATATTTCAGTATAAAACCATTCTTTCTATATAGTATAAATATTTTTATATTGTCTATTCTTATTCTTCATTATACGGTCAAAAAAAAACGTAATTTTATAAAAAATTATGAAAATATCATTTCACGAAGCTATAAATATAAATTTAAGCGATCGGTATGCAAAACACGTACTTGAAGATACGTAGTGAAAAGTGGAAATGTCGGTCGTAGAAATTACCACGACTTTAGACGGTTCGTTCTAAGAGAGCGAACTGCTTACCGCGGATCTTCGTTAAAATTATTCATAAAGTTAATGTAATACCAGAATCCAATTAACTCAAAGAAATGGCACTATAATCATGAAGAATTCTTACTCTTTCCGTCCACCGCGCGATTCGTGAAATATTAATAGTTTCGATGAAACGCCAATCATTCCGTGACTCGCGACAATGTTAACTTCGAGATGAAGCAAATTAAAAAAAATAACACTATTTATATATAGTTGGACCTTAGACGGGTATACCGTTTGTTTTCCGAAGTGGAGCTTGCCGAGGCATTGCAAACGACGTCTGAAGGAGATATAAAGATCTCTGCAGCATAGAATTCACGATTTTCTGCAGCGCAGATGGTACGGAATGATACTTTTCGCTCTACATTATACGCTGCAAGCGGCTGCTTCCATTCCCGCAATTGCGAGAAAAAAGCGGAATATATTTTGTTGTCGAACAGCGAGATTCCTTCTTGCTCTTCAATCTTACTTTATCCCTAGACGAATAATAACTTTCCACTCGATGTTTTGCAACAATTGTTAAGCATTTAATAGCATTGGTGGAAAATTGATACATGGCTATCATAAACGAATATTTGGAAAAAAATTTTATTCTTTATATAAAAAAAAGCCTTTTATTTTAAAAAAAGTAATAATATCTTTATTATACTTTTAAAGTTTATTACAATATAAATGATTGAATAAATTTTCGATTATTATTATTTTTTTCTTTTTAATTTATTTTTTATATTATGCCTTTTTCTTCCCATAAATTATATTTAATTTTTCAGGAACAAAGAATTAGAAATTTCTTTATACGTATGTATTATTACTTCTTCAATTATTGTCGCATGATCAGACAGAAATCTGCGTTAGCCGTTCCGCACGAGTGTGAATTCAATTCACCAGAGGACACTTAAAAACAATACAACATAAAAAAGGAGTTAAAAGGAGTTGAAGTAATCGCGTTCGTCCATTAAAATATTATAAAGATAAAAGATAGACACTTTTCTCCTAAAATTACTCGTAATATAATATTATTCATTTATACATTCGCGCTAGCATATTATTTGAGCCAAAAGTAGTTGGCTTTAAATTGTACTATTGTTTCCGCTTTAAATGCAACTAGTACGTGTATATGAGGCAAATTTAATACTCATGAAGCATCGACGGTGCATTATCTATTACATCTGATCTGTCGGCTTATCGAGTTATAATTTTACACGTACGTTGTAATTGGATAATGATCGACGTTGAATGAATATTTAGCGACATATTACACATTATGTATCAGACCAATTAATTGTTAAGGCCGTGCTCAGTACGCTATTTGGTATGTTTAACGATGCGATTATCGTGAACACAGAGAATGGCGTAAATTCCATTATCGATTCTAAGTGAGAGAAGTATCTGAAAGGAAAATTCCGTAATTCCTAATTATTATTAAAATGAAATCAAAAGGAATATAAAACATTTAATAGAAAACAATAAGTAATACAATCAAAAAAATTTTTTACTTTGAAGTATATTTAAAGATACGCAATATATAAATTTTCAAGACAAGAAAAATTTCTTATACAAAATATTATAATAAAATAAAATAAAATTTCTCTTTTTTTATAATGTTAAATAAATGTAGATAATTCATCATTTAATTTATATTTAATATATATTTAATTAATATAGCATTTATAGAAGAAACTTTTGTGTACCATGACTTTTATTGTTAAATTTGGCTCTACGAATTGCGCAAATAATCTGAACAGATTTTACATAAGTGGTGACCTAATAATCCGGATTCTTCACAAGGATACGCGTCTGGAGGAGATTTCGAGCAATCTGCTTCCATTTCCGCGACAGACACGTCCTCGAAGAGAGACTCATTCAAAAAGTAAACTTCCCGCAATTGTTCGTTTCTATTCTCGATCTTTTGTGTTCTGTTCTCTTGCCGCTTAGTTACGCACCTTCGCTTACCAGTCATGTTCACCGTTCTGTCGTTTCAAGTGAAACGTTCGCCTTGAAAGTCCGCCATCCCTTTTCGGTCAGTTCAAACAATTGGACTTTCACAAATAGCCTCTTGTCCAACTACCGCTCTAATGCTTTGAAACGTAATACGTACGAAATCAGTGTATCACTAAAATACTTCAAATCGTCACTTTACTTATCTGATTCTTCATATATAGAAATATGTAGAATGTAGACCTTCCACCTGTCATTTAATATATTATAAGTCATTTAATATATCTACCAATGTTGATTTATATTTACACAAAAAAATTTCATTTATATTTAAATTATCCTCATATTAAGCATTAAGATCCATTTTGTTTGAAAATAGAATTCTTTCTATTATTTGATTTCTTAACAATATTTCGCACATTAGTCATCCAAAATAGGTGATATTTTGTTAAAAGCGCTAGTTTCAATTTTTAAATTGGATAAAAATTCATTTAGCTGTGTTTTTTCTAAAATAACAAAAAGATATTGGCGTAAAAAGATATTATATCTATCCATGATCTGGATATAAAGCCGAGTCGGTTAGTACGCGCATGATGTTTCGCTGTAGCGTCATGTTTCAAAGCACTTGTATTACACATGTTTTCATACTTTTGTTAGTAACGATATCACACCTGTCACATATTGGCATCCGCGTATACGCCTTCATGAATGATGTGCATGCACTAGATTTTCGAAATGCTACAACTCCGCAAAAAATTGACGTAGTGGCATGCGACGAAAGCAAATATTCTGCGTTTCGCGTTCCGCAGATAATAATAATGAATACATACGCTCTATCTCTCAGAAGAATCTATATAGAACTACATATACAAATACAGTATTGTGTGATGGAATAATAAATAGAACGCTTAAATATAAATGTGATTAATTATTATTAGGATCAGTAATAAATAATTCAGTAAAAAATGTATCTGAGATATGAAAAATATGTCAAATATATTCTTTTCTTTATCTAGGATCGTCATTATTCGAAAAATACTAAATGAGGTATAAATAATAAAAATTCCAAGTTCTTCAAAATAATAATAAAAAGACCATCCAAAATGTTTAAAAAAAAATTTTAATATCTCACGATATTGAAAAACAGATTTTTTTTCTTTTTTTTTGTTTACTGATTTCTTTATTAATATTCTTTTATCGATTATTTTTTTAAATTACTATATAATTATGCAATGATTTATGCTTTACAAATCTTATATTATTCCCATTCAATATGTTTTTAAGATGAGATTCAAATTTATTTTTGCTGTCGTAAATTATTATTTGCATATGTGTTTATATTTGTCAAATTTGTTATTTGTTTTTACTTTTATTATAAAAAATACTTTTGTGTAATAATGTTCAACATATTCTCTGAAACAAATTACTTTATTTATCATTTATATAAATACTTTATTTAAATAAAAATATTTATTAAAGATCTTATTAAAGATCTTTATTAAAGATTATAAAACAATTGAACATTACATAAGATAAATCGCGATTTATTGCGTGTTTACAACATATTGCAACTAATGCCAAAAAAACGAAAGTTTTACAAAGAAATTTTTTTTAATGAAAAATATTATATTTGCTGATTTTAGATATCATGAAAACCACACTAACACCATATCGAAAATAAATTCCGGGTATCTGCTTAACACACAAAAGCAACAGAAACATTACGAATGCAAATTGCTCGTTTACGCATATGCGCGCTTAGAATCGACACTCATTTGGCGCATCGATCGTGAATTACCGGAATAATCCGAGTTTACGGCGCTCCACTCATGGAAACGTTCGCATTAACAATAACGTCGATGGAACAATAACAACGGTGCGTTTCCAATAAATTAGTAACTTTATTAAAAGTCTAAAATGCAAAATATATCGAGCAATTGCCAACGACGCCTGCGGCAATGATGTATTTGTACTAAAAGGGCCAACTCTCCTTTCCCATTTCCTGTTCTACCGCATTCCCGGAACCTCTCTTAATGTCCATTTGATGGACATGAAATGGAAAATCCAGACATAGGCGTGCGCTCGTGCATACACGAGACGGAATAGTTACAAATGATGCTTCTTATATCGTAATCTGGTGAGATTAAACGCTTTCACGCACATATATAAAGTTAATGCGAATACGTGCACCAATATGAAAAACACAGATTCGAAGTTTCTTAATAATTTGTAGATATATATTTTCTAATTATACGTAAATGTGGACTGCGTCATGGATTGGTATCTTGAGAATCTTTTATACAAATAATTATTTCATGTAATCATTTGTATATATTATTCCATGTTCAGACCACAACGTTAGTTTTGCATTCACATGGTTACTCGCATGTGTCCCCGATCACGTTCGGTTAATATAACTAAATCGATATGACTGAAGAATCGTTGATTACAGAAAGGAAAACTTAATGAAAACTCTTGTAACATATTAACATTATTAAGAATATTATTAGAAAAAATATAGCAACGTATTTCGAGATTGTGTTTACAAATATACAAATATACAAAATATACAAAAAAATTTAGCTTTTTGTAATGTCATATCTTGATATTTAATCATATGCTGTTTGTTTGAAAATTTCCATTTATATTAAATACACATCTTCCGTTTGAATAAATAAAACCTAAAATCAATATTGTATAACACTAAATATTACATTAAAATGTTAAATATTGTACTAAAATCAATGTTGTATGGCACTGAAAGAAAATAGCATAAACTGAAATGTATATTATCAATTGTTTATTTTATATATTATATTTATAAATAATAATTTTATTATTATTTATAATTCCAATAATTCCTTACATTACAGTATTATAAAAATTTGAATAATGCTATATACTATTCTTTAAAAATATTCTTTAAAAAAGATCATTACATGCACTACAATAATAGTTTTTATACAGCAAAGTTGTTTAATAATATAGCAAACACAAATTAAAACTTTGAAAAAACTAAACGATCATGTAATAGTGTAACTCTATGTTTGTTATTTATGTAGCAAAAATCCTCGCTTTCGAGTTATTTCCATGATACGTTGTAGTCCCGTTTTCTCTTTCTCTCTCACCTACAACTCCTTTGCTTCGCACGAAAGCGGAGGCAGATGCACTAAATAGCCCACAGAGAAACCAAACCACTGCCATCCCCGCTGTCATGAATGCGGGCGAGGGGTGCATTTTATGGGGTATCGCGAGCACTCACCTTACCCTCGAGCTGACCTTCTTGCTTTTGTTTCGAAATCAATCACTCCGACGTTTACGTGCTTCTCGCGATGGATATCCTGAGAGAAAGAGAGAGAGAGAGAGAGAGAGAGAGAGAGAGAGAGAGAGAGAGAGAGAAAGAGAGAGAGAATCTTTTATACAAATAATTTATTTCATGTAAATCATTTTCCACCAAATATGCTATGTCATATAATTTTTACAAATAATATCTATTTTTTATAGAAATAATAATTAATATTTATGTCTGATAAAAAAAAATTTACTAAATCTTGATACATATTTCTTTAAATAGTACACTAAATAAACATTTACTTACAGTAAATAAATACTTATTCAATAAAGAATGATAAATCAAATTAATGGTTCTAATCTAATAAACATATTTACATTTAGTAAATATTTACTTAAAACTATTCAAATAAATGTTCATTAATTTAATTTTTTTTTCAGTTCTAACAAAATAACGCAATTATTTACAACAATTATATGTATCAGTATAAATTTTAGAATCTTTGATGTTCTAAAGATGATATAATTAATAGATAAAATTTCAAGACTTATTTAATTATAAGAACTGAAGAAAAGAAAAAGTAAGATCATTATTTTTAAAGTTTTATATACAACTTACATAAAGATGCAGACTTTGCATACCGTATTTAATATATTTATATGAATATCTCGTAAATATGCGCCATCGGTTTGCCTAAGCAATGAAGTTGACCGCGTGTGCTTTATGGGCGCTTGATCCGATAGTATAAGAAGAATTTGGTTTATGAAGGATCGAGCGAGAGAAAGAGAGAGAGAGAGAGAGAGAGAGAGAGAGAGAAAGAGAGAGAGAAAAGTAGGGACCCTCGTTGTCATCGATATCACACCTTATTCATTAAATGTACCTATAAATCAATAATCGTGAAATAATAATGATTATATTTCAGGAAAAATTATATAGTATGACGCCAAAAGAAATATATTTTTGTTTGTATTTTTTTAATTTAATAAGCTTTTCATTTTCTTACTATTTATAGTTTATAAATATAATCGCTAATATTTATTTTGCGCTAATAATAACCACGATTAATATTTATAATTAATCGTTAATAATCTAAAAATAATTCTAAAGTAGGTTCCATAATATTTATAATAATAAATAGAAATTCTTGAATGCATAGTGAAATGTAGTCATCCATTGCTTTAAGTTAATATTAACATTAATGTTAATTTAGTTCGGCTATGAGTACTGAAGAAGTACAAGGGTACATTTTTTGCGAGTTCAGCAAACGTTTGGATATCATTATTTTTTCTCAGATTGCAGATAAGAGTTTCAGATATTAAATACAAGATAAATCCGTGACTCTGTACGGATTTATTTTAAGACCAAACAAGTCCACAGAATTAATGGCTTGAATTCTTTCGATCATGCGATAAGGACTTCCGTGCGAGCAACTAAACAATTCTTAATTATTCGAGTGAGATAACGCAAATAACTGGATACTTGTTTTCCGCGTATCCTTATCTCGATGGGACAAAATGGGTATTCTTTGTACCGGATAAGATCTTCCTGATTATTTCACCAACGTATCTTTCCCCATTTTATCATCCCATAAAACAAAAATTTATAAAATTGTACACAAAAATTTCTTTTTCTCTAAAGTGAGTCTTTGTGTAATTTTTAAACAATATTTCAGAGAAGATGTTTCCAGAAACTATAAATCTTATAATCACACTTCTCAATTATTATGATACGTTTCAGGTTTCTACTTTTGTTACATTGAACAATTCTATTTATCTACAATAGATCTATGAAAGCATCGTGTTTCGAGAACACGAGAATTTATCGCACAAGAAAAAATTGCACTCTCGCGTCTCTTCGCGACCAAAATTTTTTTGAAACGATCAACCTACCAATCTCGCAACAGCTTACTTCATGCAAACGTACAATAAAAACGTGGTATACATAAAAGCAACTGACACGATATCGTTTTTATCGTACTAATCTCTCCAACGTCTTTTTTTCTCCACGATAGACGATCGTATGTTCAATCCGCTTAACAACTCGGTACTTACGAAATGACAGGTTTCATCAGGCGACGCAGTTTCCAACGTCCCGGAAAGAAATACGCCTTTATTCCAGTGGCATTTCATAAAGTTCTATTGTTTAAAGGTGCGAAAGTTCATATATATAAAACGGACGTCGTAAAGTCTTCACGAGCTTTAAACCGAAAGCACCAAAATGCGCGATGCAGAAGGCGACAGAGCCGAATGGTCGTATAATTTATGCGATCATAGATGTAATCGCATTTGAATATTCACAACTATGCGCACGTCGCCGAAAAAGGGGAGGACGAGGAGGGAGCCAGTAACTTTATAATTACCAAGTAAATTACCTTTCCTCCGGCTCCTCGCCCTCCAGTTAGCGTCAAACCACGTACGAGAGCGAGCGCGCTTCGCGCTCCATGGAAGGTGAATTTATTGAAAATTAAGTCCGATTTTATCGCGCGGAAAGTTTCCAATTTTCCACGGTTACTTTCGCGTTCTATTTCGACGGCCGCGAGGAATTTGTGACGAAAGCCGACGGAGTGCTTAATAAACGGTCCTACTTTCCCTCCATCTAGCTCGCTATCGCCTTTCTCCATATCTCTCATAGCTTCTTTCCCCTTCATATATTCTTCACCATTTCTCATCATCTTTGTGAAGGCAAACTCGCTGCAAAATCTTTAAAATATCTCCCACGCAAATTATCGGGCGAATTTGAAAAGATATTTTCCAACATCCACGTACTTTTACATAATTGTTACAATGGTAATGAAACTTAACTGATTTTACTGCATCAGTTAAAAATATCAGCCAAGAAAAGCAAATATCAACTAATATTCAAAAAAATTTTGTCGTAAATATGCGCTGAAACCAACTACAAAAAACAAAACAACAAATTAATAATTGGCTTTTAATGGCTTATACAGCGCAATTACCATATTTTACTACAATTTTAGGTAAAATAACTTTTAAAAAAATAAGTAGATTCAAATAAATTTTTACACAAATATTTGTTAAAATTTTTTTATTAAAATATATAAAAAATTTAATTTAATTCGCTCAATATCTTTCTCATATTTGCAAATAAGTACTGCAAAATTACGCGATTTTATATAAGAATTAAGACAAACAAAATCAAATAACTTTAAAATCAACAAGAGAATTGTGTTTAAATTTTAAGTAGATATTCGAATGTAATAATAAAATAATCAATGAAGTTTTTATATTTTTGTTTTATTAAATTGTGCCACATATAATCTTAAAATACAATAATTACAAATTATAAGAAAAAGTGAAGAGATAAGATTTTACAAAATATATATCACTTTTGCAAAAAAACCGTATTATATTATATATTATCTATCATCAAAAAATATATTGACTTTGTCAATATATTCCAACTTGACTCGAAAGCCAACAAATTTATTTGTACTAACGCCATCCGTCAATCTTAGCATTTTATTGCTAAAACATATATTTTTTCCAATCACCGCGTCCAATTTCGATGTTTGTATCAATGGCTCGTAAAAGTTTTGCACTCCACGACACGAAACGATGGTAGACATGAATATGATGTGGAAAAAGAGCGTATTATCTGGAAGGTAGAACATAGAGATGTAGGAGACACAGGAATGAGGCGAACACAAAATACACAGAGTTTACCTAATGGAATACGAACTTCCGATAACTATTGTAATGAAATTATCTGAAAACTGTCGGGGTACCGCGCATGGGGTGCACTAACACAAAATTAATGCGCGACCGACCACGTTATATGTTTTACATGTTAAATTCCGAAATTACCGCATAGGCATCGAATGTTCGCGAATTTGCGCGAACGTTTACCTTTTTACATTACATTCGGATAAAATATCGAAAAGCGGTTAGTGTATCAGATTCGTGTACAACATTACCATAAAATTATGATATTGACGAAATGCCATCGATATATAGACAAATCTTGATTTAAAATACAATTTATAAATCCCAATGTGATCATATCGATAATGCACTACACATAAAATGGATTTAAAAAAAGTAATGTTATATCAACTTTCGCGCTGTTAATAGTATCCATGTTAAATACACGATAGTGAACTAGTTGCAATTCCAATCGTAAAATTTGAAATATTGTAAATCCTTGATTTACAATATTTCAAATATGTATATAGGTAGAAAAATTTATTTGCATGAGCCAGCAAGCGTATTGGATTTATAGCGTGTAGAAAAATAGTCGAAAGCAATCGTTAAAAACTTTTTATTATGTACGTAATTATATATAAAATATACAATTCTGAATGCTCATAATTTACGTTTTTCAATGTTTAGTATTGAAGAATCGTAGACAAAAATAAAATATTAAATATAAATATATAATTATTATGTACTATATACTACATAATTATTATGTAATTATTATGTGTTATTAGTATGTATATAAAGCTTTAGCTTAAACTAAAAAAATCATTTCGTTTTTTTAGTTATGTTTCCACATATTTAATGTTATTATTGTTTATTGCTTTTATTAATATTTAAACAAAAAATATTGTGCAATTTTTTAGACTGATCTTATTTCAGCAAAAAAGTAATGAGAAAGTAATGAAGTGTCACTTTTTAAGTAATGGCAACAAAATTATTTTTAAGGTGTAACTTTCCATTCTCTGATACACACTATATAATAACCATTATTTCTTCAATAAAAAAAATAGACTTGATTTAATATATCATTCGCCGTAATTGTTGAAGTTTTTGCATAAGCAGTCGAGGTGACCGTTTTAAGCGCAATATTTCTATCAAAAATATCAATAAAAAACAAAAGTTATATCGTAATTATTTGGTCTTTTAAAGGAAAATTTGCGTACGAAGAAAGAAGAAGAAAAGAATCAGAGTGCAGGAGGTAAAGATTTATTCCAAATTTAACGTGAGTTAAAACAAAACGGATCCCTTTTATCAGTGGATATTCTCATCTCTCTCTTTCTTGCGAACTTTACGACATTCGCCAGCTTTCTGTTTCGGTTTTTATCGGCTAGCCTTCGCACGCGCGTCCTTTACCGCATATATATCTACTGCGGGGACAAACAGTAAAAAAAGAAAGAGCCGAATTTATTTATAAGTATTACCCCTGGGAGAACGACAAACTGGAGTCGTTTCGTCGACCGAAAACTGTAAAACGTCTCTTATCCGCTTGACCACACTCGTATTTCAATTACGCGGATTTGTATGGCGCATCGTCGTTCCACTCGAATAAGGAAAATGCTTTAGCTGATGTTCATATCGGGGATTTTGAGGGAGCCGCGGGAATCCTCGATAGCCATTGTCAGTGGAATTACTCGAAGAGCAGTATTGGAAGCAAATGTCAGCTAACATAGCGTTCGAATATTTATGGATCCATATATATTTCGGCGTTTATGTAAAAGATATATTCCTCAAATTTTCTCACAGGATTCTTCTGATAATCAATACTTATTAAACTGTTAATATTAGTTAACAGCTTTTTACTACAATTTTAATAACAATTACAATTTTAATAACACATAGGAATTCTTTCTTTTACATCTCTAATACATTTCGGATAGTGCAATAGTGGACCAAATATATTTTTTAATTAGTTCGATGTCGATTCATGAAGAAATGCAATGCCTGATCTCAATGATATAATTTGGATCGAGTAAGTCCAGCTTATAATAATGATTTATCATTTTTTAACTCGTAATTAAAAAAAAATTCCTATAGTATAGATAGAAGGAAGAAAGTTTAATTAACTTAATTGAACTTAGCTGTAAGCGACGTTGGTACAGACGGCCCTAAATGGATTATATTTAGGATTTGGGGCAGTTTAAATCGTATGCGGAAGGTTCCCACAGCGACGACCAACTCCAGAAACCGGCGGGGTTAGCAATATGCGAGTGAAATTCCGTATCAACGTTAAATCCATACGGAAGTACACTCAGTACGTGTGCCTGCAGAATGCCCGACATAATTACACAGTCGGGACCGCATAACAGCATTTAACTAGTCGTTCGTAATTACCGAGTTACCGTACCGCGAAAATGCAACAAATCAGAAATGAAGGATATGCATATAGACGTTAATTGGCTGACGATGCATCTTGAAATGAATCACGCGTCGACGGCGGGCATACAGCATAAACGCGAGTCGATTAAACGTGACATTCCGAAAGTTAAATTGCGTTTACTTAATGGTAATCCGCGTCTAAATGCGCTTACGTGTTACGCTACTCTGAACGTAACCTGCGAAGCGCGTATCTACTTCACATTGGTTTAATGTTAAGTCTCGATTTAAACACGAAATGGAGCAAGATTCACTTCCTAAGAATTTAAGTTTACAGCTGATAGAGGTATATAGCAACGCACACACGCACACGCACTACTTATTAAGCGTAAAATAATAAGTATCTAAATATTAATATACAAAAACACATTAATGCGTTTACATTATACTTCAAGTATATTCAAATTCTGAAGAAATCTGTTTTCTCATAATCTTTCAGAAATTAAAGAGTTAACGCAAGCTAATCTCTATGCACAAAATATTTAATATGATAAAAGAAAATAATTAACTAATATTAGCCGTACATTTATTAAATTTTATATATAATAAGCATACACAAATAAATTTTACGTCAGGAATATCAGATATACTTTTAATTTAATAATAAGAGAGATATGGAAAATAAAGAGCATGATGCAATTAATTTTGACATCATTAACGTCGGTAAAACTGAGCATACTTCGAAGAAATTATACGAAGAAATGTGACATAAAACATCTATTTGATACTATTATTTTGTGTCTCAATTACATCGGAACTAACCTATTTAGGTAGGACAATGTCTCAGAATAATTTTCTCAACAAAATTGCCGCACGCCATTCTGCTCGGCAAGACCTCATGGGACTCGATAACGAATGTCTTCTTGTTTCAAATGATATTGATCTGAATTCTCATTACATCTTATATAGATGCATGCAGTTATTTAAAAACTTTGCAACATTTTTTATGATAATTAACTCTACCCAGTTCAATACAAATTAAAAGTAACATAACATATTATAACTTTATAACATATTATAACTTTTGCACTCAATATATATAATATAATAAGTTTTTTGACGTTCTTTATATAGAAAATAAAGGGAGTAACATATATATGGTATTCCATAACAGTTACATTGTTAAGTGTAAAATTATAATATTACTTTTACGTTATTTTTAGTTTGTATTTTGGCGACTGGATTTTAATTTTTATTAAAGAAGATATTGTTACATTGTTATTCAATACTGTTGTATATTTCTGTTGAATATTTCTTAAAAAATCCAAAATTACTGTTTGAAAAATATAGATAAAAAATATACAATATATTGTGGACATATAAGATAAGTATACAAGAGCGAATTTTTTAAAATTTTGCTTGTGCCAATATTTTCACGTCATGCTTATCACTTCTTTTTACTAAAAGTGGCGCGACAGCCGCAATTAACTTTATCGATTTTTTAAGATAATTGATACAAGGCTATGGATTATTATCAATATTATACCTTTTCAATCATTTTATTCAGACTATTTGGTAATATATTTGCAATTTTAGCTCTTATTTTAAATCCGCAAATAAAAGAAAAAAGCTAGAGATAGAAATCTCCAATAGACAGGAAGAAAAGCATAGCTAATTGCCGAGCACACTCTTACGACCTGTTGTCGCTCAGCCAGCGAATTTATTACTCGGATTACCATTTCACACTTGCCTGGATAACAGATAGTGTCACTTCTTTTAATCCATCCGTCTGTTTTCTAATACGTTATTTCAATTATAAGAAGCAAAGTTGCGTAATAGGAATAAATGAAAAAACAGTATAATTAAATTAAATTAATAACAAACTAATTTTTTTTAAGAATTAAATATACAATAGAATTAGAATTAGAATTAAAGTATGATAAATTTTATTATTATTTTTACTATTATTTTACTATTAACAATTATTATTTTTAACAACTATCTTTTTTACGATTAATTAATTTACTTTCTTTTTGACGTTCTTTATAGAAAATGAAGGGAGCAAAAGGAAACAAAAATACAAAAAACTAAAAATTGTCAAATATTTAATTAAATAATTAAAAACAGATGTAGAAAACCTAATACATATGAAGAATGATTAAAATTCGATTACTTACGAAGTATTGTAATTGCACTACTTGAATCTCAAGTTTTTCTTGGCTTTTCAATTGTTCCATTTCAGAAAACAAGAAATACCTTAGATCAATATTCCAAGTGCTATGTATGTACACCTACGTACGATTCGTTCGCTTGTTATTCCGAAAATGATTGTGGAATTTATTTTTTTTTATTAATTTTGTTTATTAAATTGTTCCTTCAATTTATTTCAAGTATGTTTTTTATCTAAGCAAATAAATAAATAAAAATCTTTTCTACAAGCATAAAATAAAATAAAAAGCACGAATGTTCATCGATTTTTTAATAATACATATCTAAATTATTTTATTTTTCTTATGCAATCATGGAAACTACTTTGCGAAACATATTAAAAGATTATTTTACTAATAAAACAAACTTCTAAAATACGATCTTACAAAAATTTAACAAAAGAAAAGTATAGAGATGAGATATCTGGAAATATATCTGGAAATATGAATATACGTGAATACATGTTAATGGTTAATGGTTAATATTACTAACATTATTCCTAATAAAAAGAATTTTAAAAATATATCTATTATTTCAATCATGTTTACAACAAAAATCATAATATTATTTCTAAATAAATTAAAATAATAAAAAATTAAGAATACATTAATTAAGAATACATTAATTAAGAATACATTAATTAAGAATATTAATTAAGAATATATTAATCTTTCGGAATATTTTAAACTAAAAAACGACTTCAAATTTAATCCATTTTGTGACTCTCAATTTTGTATCTGCAGTGCTCAGGCAATATTGGAAACATTAAAAATTTGATTATTTTGATTATTTCGTGTCTCCAAAACTACTCTTATGCTCAACTTAAATTTTTTCTGAGATTAATTCCATAAATAATTCTCAAATTTAGAGTTCTTTTTTAACTTGACTTTCACAGAATGTTATTTGGAATCAAAATATCATAGAATAAAAAACCGGACAGTACTTTAAAGCAAAATCTTTAGGTTCAAAATTAAAAATGATTGATAATAATATACAGAAAAATATTATTATAGATTGATTTTTAAAAAGACATTTTAAAAATCAATCTATAACAATATTTTTCTGTATATTATTATCAATCATTTTTAATTTTTATCTTCTCTATAGAAAATAGAAGCGCGGTGTAAAATTTCAAGTATTAAATAATATTGCCATCAATTTATAATGGGAAACAATAATAATACAATAAAACTTTATTCACTGTCGGGAATCACCTACGAATCGTTATTACCCGGCTTGTTCTATCCCACGCGCGTTCGCTACGTCACGTTTGTTTAGTTTAATCCGTTACTCTTCCAATCCCTCAGCTTCGTCCACCATAGCTGTGGAGCGACATGAGGGTGACGAGAAATCCTCTCCTCCTCCTCCCTCCTTCTCCCCAGACGAACAAAAAGACAATCGTGGTTAATTGCCACGCACACTGTCCGATCACTTGTCACTCGTGATCCAATAGCCGGGGTCGGCGAATTCCATCGCCATTGTCCCTCCAGTCGCGTAGACGCGTGCAGCAGAGAAATCGAACGGAACTGTCAGAACTCGGAGGATAGTATCGTGAAGAAAGTGATAAGAAAAAGGACAATGATTCCATAAAGTGACCGTGCGACGAAAGTATTAATTGCGATCGTCGCTATTTATTTTCTCTCCCTCCCGCGAATCCCATCAGGAAAATTGCCATGGCGGTCAGGTACGTGTTACGACCCGACAACAGTGGAAACGTGTATCTTCTCTGTTGAAAATTGTACCGATGAATGCCATGATCGTAGATGATAAGTAGTTTTTATACGCTGCGCGAATTCTTCGTGCGTCCCAAGTGATAAGAATATAAAGGATCAACGAGTGCAAGTGTCAATTCATTGTTGCAAGATATAACATCATTTTTCTTATGAGCCATAAAAGAGTAAAAGATATTTCATACAGTACTGCTTCCTCTAAGCTAAGGATGTATTCTTAACACAATGAAAAGTTATAGAGAAATTACAGATTTTTTATATTGTATTTAAAAGTAATACAAAAGTTTGGCGACAATTTAGAACCTGAATCAAAAAATTATTTTAAAAACAGTAGATATGTTTTTAAAAAATAATCGAAATAAAATTTAAATCATGAAATTGTATTGTAAAATATAAATGTTGATTCTATTGAATTGTTTCAAATATATATAACATTAATTTTTTTATACAAAAAATATATATAAATTTCCAACCATTCTAATCACTTTTTGCGAGACTATAATTACAAACATCAGCAAGTGATTTATTATTATTAATTCACACTTAACGATCAGTCGGAAAAATGTGTTGAGTGCATTCTTTCCTAGAAAGACAGACATTAAACGTTATTAAACCACATTCCCAAGTTCGAGCAATTACATTGCTGGACATTATTACTTAACAGTCTCAAGCAGAACAATTGTCATGATAACATCAAACAACTAAAACGAATTATTAATCCAAAAATAACTTTTTTAATAATTAATAATTTTAAATCTATTTTGATGTCATTATGATTTTGTTCTATTTAGGTTATTAACATAATTACGATAATCGTACAAGAGATTTGAGAAAATAGGGCAATTATACGTCCCTAATATATTCGCATCTGACAATCGAGTGTTCTTAATATATAGAATGGTTCTCGAAAGAAATCCGCTTAGGAAGTTTACCGCAATCTTCTTTCTTCCACGTTGCAACGCGAAAGAAAGAATCGTGCTAATATTCGAAACTTTGCTTATTCCCCAGAATATGCGCGCGCGTTATTATGCAGCTCGTCATCGTTGTGTTTGCATCCAATTTCATCGCTAACGTCGACGCCAGCGTAGATCGTCCCGAGGAGTGGGTCGTCAGGATAGCAGGGGGCTCGCAAGTAGCATCGCTATTAGCAGCTCAGTCCGGTTACAAACACCATGGTCCGGTAAATCCTTCTATTAATTTCGCGTAAACAACATGATATAGCAAAGTTTTTTCGTCTACGTTGTCACGTAATATCGCGAAAATTGCGAAACGTATTATTACATCGCGTTCATATTTAAAAAACGAGAACATGGAATCAGTAACAAGAGACGTCATATAACATTTCCACTACTTTAAATCCTTAATTGCTACATGCCCCGAGAACGAGCAAAAACCGTGATACGTGATTCGGACGTGATTATATATGTATCATGCAATTATTCAATCGGAAGTTATATGATATCGCGAAATGATTTCCGATTTACGTATCAATGTTATTAATTTTATATTCTTCCAATGATATATCCTAAAGGTAAAAAATTTACGTATTACTCAGTATGTCACGTTTAACGAATACTTAAAAATAGATCGATTTTATGCGGGGATTATCTCGCGGGAGATAACATTTTTTTTTATCAGACGCCTGACATATGGCGTGCAATAAGACGCATTATGGTATCAAGTCTAAAACATATGTCATGCATTGAAAATGTGTAATTATATGTGTGTTTTTTTATGAACAATATCCATTTAATTTTAAATAAAAGATCTTTTTTCACTTTTCGGGGAAGAGGAGAATTATCCGATAATTTATAAAATAAACAATTAATGTTTATTTTATAAATTATCGGATAATTCATTCATTTTGCTAATGTAACATTTTACTAATTTACTGGTATTTAATAACCTATTTAATAACCTATTTAATTACTTAAACATATACACATATACATATGTGTGTGTGTGTGTGTGTGTGTGTGTGTGTGTGTGTGTGTGTGTGTGTGTGTGTGTGTGTGTGTGTATTTTGTATATGCGATAAGAAGGTTTAGTTTCGAAGGTTTAGGTCGAGGTTTAATCAACTCCCTTAATAAGAATTTCTTTTGAAAGAAATTTTATATTATCTCAAAATTTAATTGTCAAATAATTGACAAAATTAAACAATTATGTTTAATTGTCGTTAAAAAGTCAATTCTAAATTAATTTAAAAATTCATACATTAAAGGTTCCACATAT
>NW_017259353.1:456951-469683 GCF_001594045.1 Atta colombica
AAATCTTGTCTTAAGAAATATAAAAGTTGAGTTTTATATACATATATATAATATGAACAGAATAAAGTTAAACTTAGAATTGGACATTGCACAAATAGTTAAGAATAAATTATCAAACAATTGTTCAACTTTTAATTACATCTTACTATCCTTCACTTTACTTCTAAAAAAAGAGTTACAGATATCTTGACAAACTTATTTCTTGGCTCAGCGAATATCCAACGAAAGAAAATTTAACTAATTTTTTTTTTAATTAATAGTAATAATTCAATATAAACTAATTGTAAATAGTACATAGCATTTATAAAGCGTTAAAAAAACACTGTTTGCATTTTGTAAGTTAGAAGTTTATTTAAATATAACTACAAATATTTTAGACAAAGGAATTTTTACAATTTGAAAGATGATAAAAAAAGAATGACTTTGTATCTAAAATAATAAAATAATTTTTAATATCTATTAAAAAAGAACCAATAAAATCGTGCAATGTAGACTCAGAAATACATATGGATACCAAGGAATGCTGTAGAGGTCAGCATCCCACGAAAACTGTAAAAAGTATCCCAATTTCTGCGAAAAGTTTCGGTCCTATGGACCCCATTCAACTCACAAATACAGTTCGAGAAAAAGGAATGCCTATCGTATGTGGAGAAATTTTCACGTTACCTGAGTGCCTCTTTGAAGAGACATCCATACATATACCTCACCGCCATCGAATCTGACCGAAGAGAACGAAATGTATTTTGGAGTTTAGCAGCGTCGATAATACGAGAACGCCGGCGATCGCCAAATCATTTCCTTTGCCGGATGACTGCAAAGAGATTATCCCCGTAAACGGAGCCTCACGAGCCATTTGATCGCACGTTCATTCCGCGTTCTTTTCGTGTCCGCCAACGTCGCCTTTATCGCTCACAGACGTCTCTCGCGCGGATCTCAGATCTGGTGTACTTTGCAAAACGAGGTTCTTTGCGAGATCACCATGAGAACCCGAAAGGAAAATATCGGGACGAATAGGGCCGATATCGCATCTTTTTCCTTTTCCTTTGACAGAAACATCTCAGGCAATCGCCTTATTTTCATCCGTAGATGCCGAGTAGGTGCTCCCTGCAGTTTTCGATACGTATGAAAGATGAGGAGAAGTAGCAATACCAGTCCAATTTCCTAGGAATATCTCGTTAATCGTGTGTTAAATCGAGCAGCATATTGCGTACCGTAGTGTACTTTTTATGCGGGTTAGTAATGCGTTTAGAATATCTCACTTTGTGTAAACACATATAAGCTCAAACAATTAAATTTCAAAACATATATCACGTAAACAAAATTTAAAGATTTGAATTTTATAATAATTACATTATATCATCTGATGATTTTGAATATAAAATCATAGATGCATAAAAATCAGTTTACATTTACATACAAATGAATATCTTTTATAAGTGAGTATTAATTTATTAAAGAAGAATCTAAAACTCGATTTAAATCGTAACTTGTAGTTGTAGAATTTTATGTTCTTAAGAACACTATACAAATCTTGACGTCTCCGTGCACAATAAACTGAAAACGAAATCGCAGTTGTAAAGTATTGCTTCCTACAAACGCAAACGATAGTTATCGTGCACTTTATACAACGAGTTTTGCTTCGTTGTATGCAAGAAGCGAAGTGATATCGTATCTTTTCCCTTGGCTTTGACGAGGTACTCTATCGATGCTTTCCATCTGTCTCAATACGTGTTTTGCGTTGTAAATGCTAAGTCTACTTCTAAAAAAAAATATTTAAATATGTTAAATTGTGTGCTTTAGAAATTTCTTTTACAGTGTAATATATAGATAAAGGAACTATTTTTTAAAGAGTATAGATAGTTTTAACTTACGATTTCTTGCGTGTATAAATTTTTCAACGTAAAGATTTTATATGTCTCGAGTGCCATATTTCTGATTTGTCACACCGTTACTATGTATTTAATTGCCCATATTGTGATATGATTTTTCTTAATAATCTATCATAATTATATAAACATAATGTATAAGTTGCTTTTTCAACCTTTTAAACGTCTTCAAACGTTTTCTCTTTAAATGCGACATTTTTAACTGAGAAGTTACAAGCTACATGAGAAAGGAATCACGAGGGATCTTACCGCAGTAACTGCAACTGCCTCGCCAAGCACGCGGTCTACCGCAATCCGCGAACGAGCGCAATGCGTGAGATTGCTCTTAGATTGTCTGTAAGTGCATATATCCAGTGCGGTCACGACATGTAATTATTTCATATAATTAAGCTCGTAACGACCAACCTGGAGTACGCGACGTAACCGCGATATTAATGGGCCGAATAGAAAAGTGATGAACGCGTTTCAAAGAATTTAATTACCCACGCAAAGTTGTATGTGGCTTGTAAAGTGCCCTATAATTTACAGCATTTATTATCATTTATACCTGCTCTTTAGTCTGCATCGCCATGTACTGTTAGATAATTCAATGTGTGCATGAATTCACATGAACAATTGTAAGTTGCATGAATAAAAGTTTTAGTTTATTCGTAGCAACTTATTTAAGCATTAATGCATCTACAGAACGCTGCAATTAATATTTTACAATATAAAATGAAAAAAGATAGCATTTAATACGTCCATATATAAAGGATTTTTACTTAAGCTTGACAAATCCAAATGGATCTGAACTTAATACACTGCGGACACTTATTTTTATTTACACTTTATATACATATTTTTAATTTGTAAACAAAAGCAATAAACATCTACGGAAAAGTAACAGCAAAATATAATCTTAATTAAAAATAATAAAAAGAATAAGAACAACAACATGATCTAAACGTACGTATAAACAGTATACGTATTTAATATGAATAGAAGCAAAAAAAGAAAAATCTCATTTTTTATTTATATCATTTAATTTAGAAAAAAGAGACATGAAGTTTGACATTGTTAATTTGGTAGAACGTATAATAAGAGCAGAACTTTTATAATCATCGTTCTATAATAATGACAGTATAAATTAAGAATAATATATAGATTTAGCACACACAAATCTCTCTCTCTCTCTCTTTCTCTCTCTCTCTCTCTCTCGCTCTCTCTTTGCTATTTACTTTACAAATTCTAACTAAAGTTATGGATATGATTTATGTTAAATGCGTTTACAATCTGTATGCACATTACTTCGCTTAATCTATTCTTTACTAATAACAAATTAATTGATATAACTAATTATAATAAATAATTATAATTAATTTAATTTACGTAAAACCAATTAATCCTTTTAATGTCGTCTATATACGTATCTAAAAAAAAATTAATATCACAAATTGGCAACGATTGTCAAGAAATTTATACAAAAGCTATCGGAGGGAGCAACTTATGTGTTGTCAAAGTATGTGACAAAATGACATTCGATCAATAAATTAAGCTGAAACTAAGGAAACCTCTATAATTTTCTCATTATCGTACATCTTGCGCATAATCTTCTATTATAATGGACCGAGATTGCTCAATCAAGTCCGAGCCTTAGGGCAAATTGGAATTCGGTTATCGAGAATCTGTTGTAGAACTGTCTGAATGAATTTCCCGGCATTAATTTGACAGACAGAATGGTTTCTTTATTTTAAAGTAGCGGCATGAATGTTTAGAGAAAGAGACGGAGACATTGTCATCGCAGAACAAATTGTCAATAGCATCTGTTCTAATCAAAATAAACTTTTTTAAGTATTTATTAAATATTTTATAAACAATATAACATATTTTTCTTAAAAAATTTCGTATATCTACATAATATATATTTTATATAGATATTTATTTTTATATCCATATATTTCCTCTTTTCCCGTTTAATAAAGTTGTTTTGTTTTAGATCTGAAAATATCTGATCATATTAATTATACGAGAAGGTTAGAATAAAATATAAAATACACTAAAAATGTTTTTATATTCATATATTATGAATATATTGTAAACATTTTTTTTCTCTTTTTCTTACTGATATTTTATTCATAAGATTTGAATATCAATTCTCGACACGGATACTTTACTTTTCTTGTCGTTCCTTTACATATTTCTTCTTTTACATATCGCCATAAAATTTTTTTAATAATGAAATTTTTAATAATGAGATTTGCAAAATATATACATATTCCCAAATCATATTTTACAAAATTTATCTAACTTTGTTTAAGAGAATTGATAAATTATAAATTATCCTTAACATTTTTTAACAAAAACCGTTTGTATTCACGTTTCTAAAGTTTATTTTCAGCTTTTGTTTAAAAAATACTATCCAAAAACAAAGTGTCAGTTGACCTTCTTCTATTTTTAGACGACTTCTCTGAGGCTGGATATTAATTATATCTGTTTGTAAATTATCGGAAACTACCAATACGGTGGTTCGCTGATTCATCGTTTGGCAATAATTGAAATTAATGATATTGCGCCCTGCTGAACACTATAATGAACTTCCTGTAAAGTTATGTTCATTGACAAATGTCACAGTGATTTATTGTCTGGAGCATATTTCTTCGTTAGCTTCCTCTCTTCTGAAAAGAAGAAAGAAAGCTTTAATCTCACAATGGGATCAACTTGATGTCACCAATATTTTGGTCGTGATAAAAATTTGATTTGAGTGTAAATCATTGTAATCTAATTTCGCATAACTTATACAAAAAAAATGATACTATCAGTGCTATTGTGTCATTCTTTTTTTATTGATCATTATTAAAACAAGAAAATGATACAGTGTACATGAGTATTGAAAAGTATTGAAAATTATATTTTTTTCTATATATATATATATATATTTCATTGAATTTTCTATAATTTCTATAATTTATTTTCAAATTGTAATTAATTTCTAATCAACGATTTTGCATCTAAACAGTGATTATAATATCACATTTATTAAAAGTTTTATTTATGACATTATAAATTCAAAGAGTACAAACTTCGATAAAATATTTATCAAGCAAATTTCTATTAACTAAATTAATTTGATACTATTACTAAATTAATTTGATACTATTGCACAACTATTTTCTTGGTTGCCAATTTACATAGTTTGTCTCTGACATAGGGATAGAATATATAATCAATATAACGTTAATCGGTTCAAAACAATCGAGTGAGATCGACTGTATGAAACTAGTTGGAGCTCTTTGATCAAATTCACGTGATGCTGGTTACAGCGTTGATTTCAATTAAAACTTTAACTTTGACATCGACTTCGATACGATAAAGTTTCAAAGGTCGAACGCATTAATGCAATTTCTCCCTATTTATACACGCCTGCTACAGCTCAATTATTACAAAGATTGCCAACTTATTCTATCTCTTTGAATTTCTTAAAACCTATTCAAAATACTCAAAACTTTCGAGATATTCTCTACTTTCGAAAAGGAAATAGTTTTTGAGAATAATACTTTTCTTTAGATATGCAACACCTATACAGAAACTTGTAAAATTAAAATATGTTACAAACTTACTTATTTCTGTGCATGACATTAAGTCAAAGTAATCTCGAATTTAACACAAAGCAAATTATTATATTTAAGAAAATTATTATATTGATTATTACCCACACGTTTTCTACTAAATACTAAATTGCAAAGACTAATATAATAATGCGGTCGTTTATTTGTACATAAACAACAAAGTTTAAGGTATCATTGTCAGTTTAGGTGTTTACTGTTACATATCACCGCAGTTGTATAAACGCTTGCCTAAAGTGTGAGCACTGCCAGTTTGGGAACCTGCACGTGAACTTGTAGATCGTTGAGAACTTCTACCCTCTGTTGAATTCAATGCATGTAATTGAATTTGCAGTCCGCAAGTGCCAGACATCGCGTAATCCTAAGTAACGTATATCAGAGTCATGGGCTGCCACTCACAATACGTTTAGCTGTTAAGAGAAAAATTCCATGTTACGGTCTAGAATTTCGAAATCTAAAACTGTGCAGCCCAAGTACTCTCGTAAAATGAAAAGATATTTGATAGAATAGTTTGAAATCCTTTTTTTAATTTTATATTATATTTTATGAATGAAATGTGTATTCTAAATATATATATAATCTTATTTAATATATATTTTTAGTAACAAAGTATATTTAATAATTACGTATTATTTAAAATATATTGTATATGTGTACATGTATATTTTTATAACGTCATTTAATGCAGATAATTAAATAATACAATTTTTTTATAAAAAAAAAGAAATTTAATTTAATTTTTAATAAGTTACTATACTTTTATTGATATGAAAATTTATTTTGTTAATTTATATTTTTGGAAAATAATTAATTTTTGACTTCGAAAAATTGAATTTCGATATATGATAAATGTTCTATCAAAATAATAAGATAATTTTCTCTTCTTTTGTATGATATTTACATGAAATGTAAAATTTACATGAAACATCTTATTATGGTTCAATGATGTCTGTCTCACGATATGACTGCTTATAAGTCTCTATGTAAATCCTTAACTTCCTTATAAAGAATCACAAACACCAAGACAGTGTGGAGTTTGGACTATTTAGGAACTATTTAAAAGTTCTTAATTTTTATGAGAATGCAATTTTTATTAACCCATTGCTGAACTCTCTTAGAGGATAGTAAAGCTGCATATATATCTTCAAGATGCATCTTTTTGTAGAGGATGAATATGGGATGAATATCCTATATTTCAATGCTGATTCGAAACAACCAATTAAGAAAGATTCTTTTGGCACAGATTATTCTTGGTAGTTTGCTATTGTCTTCCGAATGTGATAATCGAATAAATTAAATTTCATGTTTTTAGCTGAATTTGAATCCGTCTTTAGCACAAAAAACAGACTTACAATTCTCTGTGCCATGATCGTCACAACGATATAATATAAAACGATATGGTAACAAAAAAGCTCAATTTTGAAATTAAAGAAATATAAATTGGTAACTTATACTTTTTTAATTAAAAAATTAATTAACTTCTCTCTTACCTTTTATATAAATGTGTAAACACATACATACGTTTTGATACAATTTAATATAAAATATTTAAAAAAGAACTTTTCTCTCTCTCTCTCTCTCTCTCTCTCTCTTTCTCTCTTCTCTTCTCTTTTTCTCTCTAAAAATGGTGTCGCAAGAAACCATAACTTTTTCCATTCAAAAACATATCGAGCACTCAATTTTGTATGTACATGTATGTATATATATATATATATATAGAGAGAGAGAGAGACAGAAATTTTTCGATAGTCAGAATTAAAAAATCGGATTTCCTGTTCATTCATATCTACGTCCATTTGCTTTCAGTAGCACAGTAGCAACAATTATATATCGCTTAATATAAACAATAAATACACGCTTCAGGTACATAATCATACATACATATGTGTAATCAGTGTTTACGTGTATGCCTTACATAAGACCAAGCATTGTATCTACTACAAACGCAATACCTGCCGAAGATTATCGCGCGTAGCAAATTAATGCATTGTATGTACGGAAAGTTACACTTCGTGCGATCATTGGCCTGTCTTTTAACTTGTGCTTACGCCTTAATTTATTTAGCGAAAATCCTTATAAATTTTATAATTTGATCTGTTAAACGAAATTATTAAAGAAAATGCTCTAATAATTTTCTCGTAAATTATTTTACGTAAATAAAATATTGCGTAAAATATTTAGGTGCATATTAAAAATATATATTGGTTAATTTATAAAAATTGCTCCTTTTTAATACATTTATAAGCAAAGCAAAGCAAAGAGCAAGCTTTATTAAGAAAATTTATCTAATACTGAAAATTAAATTTTATATAAAACTCTTTACATAAAATTTATGTAATTGTATAAAATATTCTTCATAGAATCATAATAGACTCAACATTTTATAAATTGTACATTTTTCTGATTGCAAATTTTGAATAAATTTGAATACTAATCTTCCTTAAAAATAAAATATGATTGAATATCTTTATCATCATTTTTCAATATTAGATATCTCAGCAAGTAAACTTGAAATCAAAATTTTGATAAAATAAAATTTACTTAAAATTTTATGAGAAAAAAGAATATATATATAATATTGATTACTTATGCCTTTTCAACCTTCAGAAATAATTCAGAAATATATATATATATACATATATAATCTCGATATCAAAATTACATGTAGACTGGATAATGCAATCTTGTATAAAGTAAATCTTTAACGCAAATTATGTGATTTTTCATTTATAAATTATTTGAAAAATTTTAATGTAATTTTTCTTTATAATTCCGTTAAATTATAGCTTATTTAAAATTAAATTAAGAATATGGTAGAAATCTTTTAATATCTACATTTTTGAAACTTATTTCTCAGAAAATACACTTTATTTCTAAATATTTCTCTTAAGGCAAAAATTGGATCTTATTTTCAAGAACTCATATGACTTAACAAAGCCAAAGTCTGTAAAATTTAGAGAGATCATGCGATATCTAGGATCTTATATAAACGTACGCATGCACACATTCCCATACGTAGAATATCTCGAGAACACGGAGAATGCTCACAAGAATTCAAGAGATAGGGAAGGTGTGGTCGAGAAACGACGACAAGAGGGTTGGTACAGAGCGGGCAAGACACACCGGATAGGAAGCAGAGGATAGAGATGTTAGGGTTTTCATTGGAAACTGACGACGCCTGCGGGAGCTTACGGGTGCGGGATTACGAGAGACAGTTGGAAATCCGATCAAAACAAATGGACTGCGAAAATACTCTCTCTCTCTCTCTCTCTCTCTCTCTCTCTCTCCCCCCCCTCTCTCCCCTTCTCTCTCTTTGCGTGTGCGTACGTTCATCTCTCTTTCCATTTCTCTTATCTTCACTCGCGCTCCACGCCCAATATTCGCCTGGAGGGAGTTACAAGCGACTTGAACCATCGATGCGCAGACTTTCTTGTATCTATATCGAATACGAGACATCCCTCTTAACAGTCGGAAGGCGCAATCTGAATACCGATAAGACGAATCGCTCGCTGATCGCGAAGTAATGACCGGCACTGATTTCTCGCCTCTATCAGCTTCTTCCTTTTTACGTGCACAAAGATATTTCTCATGGACACCTTCGCACACACACAAAATACTACTATCAGTGATATGATGATGTTTAATCTTCGAAATGCTTTCATGCAAGCTTAAAACGATTGGATAGAAAATGTACAGAATAGCATAATTCTTTTCCAAGAGTTTGCACAGAGGAATCGTTAAATGGCAAGGAAGGAGAATATAACTAAGCGAAACTTTACCAATTGGCGAATATTATCTAACAAGATAATGTAATGTAATGATGCGAAATTAGAAGTTTAAACTGTAAACTTAACTGAATTATATACATACGTACAAAATAAAAATTGATTCGTACTTATATAATTAAAGTAAGATTAATTTTTTTTTTAGCATATTATTTATTTGATAGAAAAGTAACACAATTCAAAAATTAACATTTTTGAGATAATGACAAAACTCTAAAAATGTATATTTTTGTTGGAAAAATGATATATTTATAACTCTCCCAATTCACTAAAGAACAGAAATGTCACTTATTTTTTAATTAAGTTTGCAATGATTGTTTATAAAAAAGAAACTTTTTTTAGATACTTTTTTAGATATGAAAGAACATTATCAAAAATAGCTAAAATATAAGTTATAAAAGAACATCCTATTTTTTCTTAAAACGTTATTTCAGTTCAAATTTAAAAAAATTTTTTAATTAAAAAAAAATGTTTTCCGAAAAGTTGCCAATTCTTATCACTTTTCTATCAAACAAACAATATATTACAATAGTGATCCAAAATTAGCCAATGATAAAATTATCGTTTATGTGGAATAAGTGTAGCTTCAAAAGTCAATTTCTTTTTGAAAAAGAAATATTAAAGGATATTATTGCATGCCACAATTTTTCATTAAATGTTAATTCGCGTTGTAAAAATTAATTCGCAAAACGCTCTTTATTTTCAATAGTGATTACCTCTTATATAATACCTCGATTTTATAATACAACACCTGCTTATTTCAATCAATATTATACTCTAATAGTTAAAGAAAAGTAAATTAAGGAAATTGAGTTAACTCACGTTTATTTAAGGAAAAACCAGTATGTACATTCAGGGCTTAATGTTACTAAGGAAAGCCATTTCATATCAGATTAACATTGCGATATCACTGTAATACTCGGTAATAACCGTAATATTCGCCTCGTCGCTCGCTGATTGCGAAGTAATGACCGTCCCTGATTTTCTCTTCGTGCTTCTCACGTACACGTCCATGCAACCCCCGTATTCTCTCCGACTAGTGCGTGCTTACCGATTACGAGGAGAGAGGAAAGGACCATTATCACGTAGTCGACGAATTCGAGTTTGAAGCGTTCCCACGTGGAATTTAAGAGAAGCACCCGCATGACACCTAGAAAGAACGTGCTCTATCTATCCGATGCTTCCGCGTTAAAAGCAGCGACCTTGAGAAATCATCGCTTGGTAAAAGGATCGGAAACGCTCACGTGCCGATCGAAAACCTTAAGAATTCTACAACGGAGAAGTTTGCGAAAGCTATATCGAACCGCAAGATTTTTCGAATTAACCTCTTTCACGACAGAACACGTACCAATGGAGTAGAAGTTTGCTGCAAAATTTTATTATCAGTTGTTTTAAAACTTACTTTAAAATTCGTTCATGATATCTTCCACAGAACTAACTCCTCTTTATCAGCAAAATAAACGGTAATTAATGTCAAGCTAAAAGAGCTAGTACGTGGAAATTGTTTGATGAATCCGATTTTTCATAGCAACTATTATGATAAAGGAAAAGAGCTCCAATTTTAATATAGTCTTCTCAAATAAAATAGTATTATTATTAGTATAATGTAGTGTTGTTTTTTCTTTATTTAATTAAGCTACTCGCGAAAATGTTAGCAAATCTTCTTCCTAACAAATCATTCCATATGTTGTCATTTAATACCGAAACTGAATTTAAATGTAAACTGTATATAGTTTACATTTGTAAATCTGTGTTTACATAAGATAGAAGGATTTCCAATCGATCCATGAGTCGCGATGTAAAATCCTAAATGTTTAATGCGGCATGCGTGACATACGTGATCACGGATATGCAAACGTGCAACATTCATGCATCGTTGTATTGAAAAGTATATCCCGCCGGATATTCAGTAGTTTATCAGCGAGTTCAGCGAAGCATTTTGAATGATCAAATTTAGTCCTTCCAATCGAATGTACAACAGATATGATGGATAGTGAATTAAAGGATTTTTGCGCATGTTGTACGGGATTAAGAGGATAGCAGATGAAGGGATTATTGTTTTATAATCCTGGTGGCCTGAATTTCCTTGGACTCTGCCGCGGAGTTTGATCGCATTTAGTATTCCAGTATATCTATATTCATGAAAACTATTTATAATAGTTTTCGAAAGAAACTTATTATATATTTATTATATACTTATATAAGCTTATTTTCCTGTCGCAATTAATTCAGAAAATATGCCCGAATAAATAGACAATCTAAGATATTACAAAGATAGAACGTTTATAATTTAAATCATTTTAAATTCTTATTAAAAAAGATGTTAATTATTGTATCTGTAAGCCAAATAATAATAATATTTTTAATATTTAAATGTTTAACAACGTATTAATTGTGTACATAAATACAAGTTTAATATTTAATAACATTTTTAATATAAAAAATAATTACAAAATCTTATACAAAAATATACATAATTTATTATAGCTAAAAAATAATTATTATAACTAAAAGTAATTAGTTAAAAAAAATAACTACATGTGTTTATAGCACTTTAAATTTACATATTATTTAAAATTTATTTAGAATTATTATTTTTGTGTAATGGATTAACTTTTTATACCGTCTCTAAGCTGTCGAGTCGAAAGTAAAATACAATTTGTCAATAGATACATGTCAAAATGTCACCATAATACCATTCGAACCAATTTACGACAACGGTGACATAAATGCCAATATGGTCCTATGCAAAAAAAAACGCATATCGACAATTACCAGGAGATGCAGATCGGAGTTAGGAAGTATCTCAAAATAAACGACACGTGTCTGACGCGTTACGAAAATATCATAGTCTTCCCTCTTACACAAATGACACCCAGTTTTCTACCAGGTGGTCTCCCCTCCTACACTCTTCCCTCGCTCAGTCTCGTCATATTGCTTTACGCCATGCGGAACATCGCATGCAGATGCCATACAAAAATGAAGGCAAACCGGCCACGTGACATTGTGGTAATAATAACGTTACGATACCCCATTTAGACTTTCGATAGTTCCCCCCAAAGGAGTTGCTTCATCTACCAACTACTTTTGTATGCTATCCTGATCGTAGCGTCCCTTTCATCCATTTAAAGGGCTCGAACGTCGGGACGTCTAATTCTACCCTCACCCTAAGCATCAACGAGGGGTAGTTAATATCAACACATGCGTGACATAAAGATACGATGTTGATAAACATTCGTAGAAGTAATTTCATACACATATTAAACATATTAATTTTGTATAATAGTTTTAATTTATTTTTTTTAATTTAAAATATAAATATTTTTATTTAAATAATTCTGATATTTTATTTTGTCCCATTATAAACATTATATAGAGTTCATTACATAGAGTTCAGTATTATTAATTCCTTAATTTTTTCAAAAATATAAAAATGATATCAATAACGTTTGCTTATAT
>NW_017259353.1:469783-474332 GCF_001594045.1 Atta colombica
ATATGTGAGTTCAAATAAAGAAAGAATGTTTTACGGAGAAATGTAAAATTTATGTATAAAAATGGTATATCCATCGATTATAGATCAAATATATCATAGTATTAATCTATGCTGATGAACACTGAGAAAAAGGAACCAACGAAAAGAGAATGAATGGAGTTCGTATTTTAATACTTATTTAAGCAAAAATTTAAATAAAGGCTTAATCTGACTTCAAGTTCATTAAATATGCAATCCGTATTATTGACCCTTTTGATAAATTTACATGTAATGGATCTCTTCATTTAGGTTCTCGGATTCAAGGATACATATATATGGCATAAGGATGATAATCCGAACCAGAAAAAAAGGGGAAATATTCGCTTGACAAAGGCTCTTAATGCAAACTCTAAGGTAATCTTTATACTTTACAAATCTCATTTTATAATTTCAAATAATATTATATAGAGAGAATTCTCTGATAGAGAGAGAGAGAGAGAGAGAAAGAGATTTGAAATTAATAATTTCTATAAATAACTTTTTAATTTAAAGATTATTAATTTATTATTAATAAAAGTATTAGTAATAAGATGTTGACAACATAATTATATAAATATTCGACAAATATAAATGCGAAATTATATACGGAGGAAACGCAACTTTCTTAACATTTAATTTACATTTTATCGAGGAAAGATCGTTTGGGCGGATCAACAGAAAATCGTAAAACGTCTTAAACGTGATTTTATCTCGTTTATTGATTTGGAATCAGAAAAACCTTTAATACGAGAGAAACGTCTACAATTCATGTACGGAGATGTATCAAATGCCATTAACAACGAAAATTATGCTGTCCATAAATTACAAATATTCAACGATGAACTTTGGGATCAAGAATGGTATCTGGTAATAATAGTTTATAACATTTATAATATTATAATATTACATTTTTTCTATAATAATTTTTTGCACAATTATTTGTAATAATGCTCTGTTATTGGTTTAAAAACTTAAAATAAAACAGATTCAAGATAAAAATAGTTGAATTTATCTACGAAAGAAATACTGCCATATATATTATATCTTTACATCAATATAACTCCAGAATTATAAATATTATACCCAGATGAAAATTTTTAAATACGCATATTTTTAGAATTTTGTTTATAAAGCATCTAAATAAACCTAGAGAAAATCACTCGATAAAAGTTATACTCAAAATTTATGCAAAAAAGCAAATTATATAAAATTATATAAACAACAGTTCAAATAGGAGAATCTCATTTGTCTATAAATCGATTGCCCACAATATCATTTGCCATCTCGCAAAAGTGCATATAAGCAATCGAACTGTAGGCAATAATTTTTGTGCGTAAACTGTCAGTAAAAGTGATGTAAGTAATGATTTGTAGGCAAAAGAAGCCATTTCATTCAAATAAATACAATTAATAATTGCATTTCGCGTGTTTTCTCGAAATTATTGGCATTCCGTATAGAAGCACCTGTGGAAGCTTCAAGAATATTATAATTAATAATTTTGTTTATTTGTATAATAAATGTAATATATAATTTATTTAATTTATTATTTACTATAAAAGCACACATAACAAATAAGTATACATTGGCACATATAATGAAGTGTACGTAAATAAATTTTGCAGAAACTTATATATGAACTTTCAGAAGCTAAATTGATCAACTTCACTTATTGTAAGTGATTAGTTTATAATTTCATCAATTTTCTCTATTTCTTATTTCTAGAAATAGAGCAATTTAACTTTCGAGAGGCTCATACATCATACTGTTTTTTCCATTTTTTTATTTTTAATACGAATTCTCTTTATCAACCGTCAGCAAGATACGAGGACGAATAAAGCTTTGCCGAAGCTCGACTTAAACGTTCTGCCTCTGTATCGACTGGGGATAACTGGTCGTGGAATAAAGATTGCTGTTCTCGACGACGGTTTAGAATACACTCATGATGACCTGCGGAACAACTATGTATGTAACATTTGTTTCAAATTTTGTGTTCCTCTCATAGATGACGAAACAAGTAACTTAAAATATTTTTAAACTAGAAAACGTTATTCTCTGTTGTTGCGTTTATGTTTTACATACTTTATTATATATTGTATTTAAATTATACACATAATTAGGTACAGTCAAAGTCTAACTATAAATACTTTGAAGCTTTGATTGAAACTAATTAGAAAAAAAAATTATGAAATAAATAAATAATCAAAGAATACTTCAAAGTATTTGTAGCACGTCGACCGTACTCGTTATATCTAAAATTGAACGTTATATTTTTATATAACCGATATTATGTATCTTCAATTTAATACTATTTAACACAAGAATAGAGAATGTTTTTGACAAATGGTATAATGACATATATTATCTTAATTCTATCTATAATTGTAACATTTAAAATTAGGATGCGGCCATTAGTTATGACATAAATGAAGGCGATGATGATCCTTTTCCAAGATACGATTTGTCAGGTAATGTCTATCAAATATTTGTACAAATGTAAAACAATCATGTTAATAAAGTAAAATTCGTGGAAATATTATAGTTTCTTTACATGTCTATTTTACACATTTATTTAATAAAATAAATGTAAAATGTTCACATAATTTAAATCACAAAGTACTCGTTTGAAATAACTCGCTTGAAATTGTTTGTACATTAAAATATGTCCAGAATATTTAGTAATGTATTTAAATTAATATCTACACATAAACCGATTCGTCGTAAAATAAACTCGCGCGCTTGCAGAAAACTTTGTTATTAACTTCAAAATTTTACAAATTTCGCATTGTTTAAACTAAACTATCAATCTATTGGGAGTACAAATAAGTTTCCGCCGTTTTTTATCAAAAATTAAGAATTTATTGTGAAAGAACGGTACATAATGTTTTATTCAAAGTAATGGCCATCGCTAGCCACTACTTTTTCCCATTTTTCTGATAGCATGTGGATACCGCGTCGGAAGAACGCTTCATCTTTTGAGGCTATCCAATCATCGATATAATTTTTGGTATCTTCATATTTTTGGTATCTTCATATGATGTGAAGTACTGCTCAGTCAGGCCATGCGTCATCGATCGGAACAAGTGTAGTCGGTAGTCGGAAGGAGCAATATCTGGAGAAAACGGCGAGTGGAGTAGAACTTCCCATTTAAGTGTTTCTAAGTAGGTTTTGACCGGCATCGCAACATGTGGTCGAGCATTATCATGCAGGAGAATAAGGTTTCATTTTCATGCCTGGAGTAGTAGGCCTGGAGTAGTGGGCGCATTTTTCCTTGAGTGCTCGGCTCAATCTCATCAATTGTGTTCAGTAGAGAGCCCCAGTAATGGTCTCGTTCGGATTGAGCAACTTATAATACACCAAGCTGATCCCACCAAATACACAACATGAGTTTTTTTCCATGAATATTCGGCTTGGCTATCAATTGAAGCATGGCCAGGTGATCCCCATGATTTCCTCTTCTTTGGGTTATCGTAATGGATCCATTTTTCATCACCAGTGACTATACGATGCAAAAATCCCTTTCATTTACGCCTGGCAAGCAGCATTTTACATGTGAAAAATCGGCGTTCAATGTTTCTCGGCTTCAGTTCATATGGAATCCAATTCCCTTGCTTTTGAATCATTCCCAATGATTTCAAACGATATGAAAATTGTTTGTTGAGTCACTCCTAAGTGCAAGTTCTTTTTGCGTTTGGCATGAATCTTCATCCAATAATGCTTCTAATTCCGCGTCTTCGTACACTTTCGGCCTTCCGCTACATTCTTTGTCTTCGACGTCAAATTCACCGTTCTTAAACTTTTGAAACCACTCACGACAACTTCTCTCACTTAAGACAACTTCTCTCACCATATGCTTCTACAAGCAATCTATGAGCCTCAGCTGCAGATTTCTTCAAATTAAAGAAATAAATCAAAAGTTCCCGCAAATGACGCTTATTCGGCTCAAAACTCGACATTTTCATACAAAAAAAAATATGATGCTGATACAAAATCGCTAATATTTCAAGGTTATGATGTTATCGGATATCCAATCTTACGATATGTCGTTTTACATCAAACAATTTTAACTATAGTTTATTAGTGATGCCGTCTTTTGCAAACGGCGGAAACTTATTTCTTATCTTTCTCTAATCAATGTATGTACAAAATTATTAATATTACCTTCAAGCTAATTAACATTTTTATCTTTATTTAAATCTATTTATGTCATGTTTATTAAAAGTCAGATTTTCATTTACAATTAAATAATTTTTTTTATATCAAAACTTAAAATATTATCCAGTAAAATAAATGTAAAAAATAAAAATTTTTAGTTTAAAAATATATCAGTTTTTTAAAAAAGTTGTCATATAGTATATCATTTGTGTATTTCTGTGTGTGCGTATATGTTTGTATATAACATTTACAAAATAAAAATGTAAAATTATTATTCAAAAACATAAGTTATTTGCAACATATAATTTTAATTATTAAAAATAATTTTAAAATTTAAATTTAAATATTACACATTTTGAACACTTAGAAAAATTTTTAG
>NW_017259353.1:474344-482049 GCF_001594045.1 Atta colombica
CTAGCATATAGTTATATCTTTTTTTATATGAACTCTTTATATTTTTACGTTAATTTATTATTATTATATTATTATTATATTTTTATGAATGTTAATACACAGGATAGAGGGAACTCCCCAGTAAGAAATAGCAATAAAATCGACGTTGATTCGACGTCGATTTGATAATTTCGATGTCGATTCCATAATCATTTCTCACTGGGTCGGTCATTCGAATAATATAATAACAACGTATGTAAGCGTTCAGTCAATATGATCTAATAAATAATTCACTCGCAGCCCACTGATGAGAGAGGAGGAGGAAAAGTGTTAATGTGTCGATATTAATAAAATTTGTGTGAAACTAGATCGAACATAGTTAGTCATTTCGTCCTCAGATCAACTCATTCATAGGTTGTTTATAATCTAATTTATTTCTAGTTTATTAATTAAATGCTGTTATAGGATCAAATCATTTATGCAAAACACAAGCGATACGATTTTGATTGCTTCACATTTAAATAAAATAGACGTTGATAATCATTACTTAACTTATTATTTTAAAGTTTTAAAACATTATTTTAAAAAAATGTTTTTTCATCAAATTCTGTTTCGGAAAAAAATTATTTCTATATTTCTAAAAATAATTATAAGTAAAAATTTTTATAAATTGGAATTAGATTTTTTTATAAGCGCACTAAGTCTCGGATAACTTTGCAAAATTTTTAATAAAATACATAATGGGAAACCGATTCTCCTTTACAATTATGTCTTGCAAGACATACTTGCTTGCATTTTTATCAGTGGATATTATATCCGTATGAAATTACCGTTATATTTTGAATTTCAAAGTTTAGTAATGCAGGTTACTACGTAGCAAAATTTCCCACATAGACGTTACCATCGTTTGATTGCTTTCCACGATAGACCTCGCCGACCCGATTGAACATTACTGTTTCATGATCATATTACAAATTCAACTACTTCTCAGAGATGAACGGTCACGGTACCAGGTGCGCTGGTGAAATAGCAATGGAAGCCAACAACCAAAAATGTGGCGTTGGTGTCGCTTTTGAGGCATCCATTGGTGGCATCAAGCTCCTCGATGGTCTAGTGAACGATCGTGTAGAAGGTGAAGCGTTGGGATACGGATCCGAACTTATTGACATTTACACGGCTTCTTGGGGACCGGCGGACGATGGGAAAAGTTTGGAGGCACCTGGTAGACTTGCTATTGAAGCGCTCGAACGTGGCATAACAGAGGTCAGTTGGCCATTGTTGTTGTATTGTAATATATTTTATTATAAACAATATCTCTTAAAATTAAATTTCTTTAATAGAAAAGATTTATAATTGCAAATAATTTAGATTTGAGCCTCGGGATTGAAACAAATAATAGATCCTAAAAGCAAAGCTAATCTTATTATCGGTGATTTTTGAAAATGCAGAAAGAAAAATTTTTGTGATAAGCATTATGTTTAAAAATTATTTTTTTTAATATAAATTCAAATATAAAATTTATGTTTTGTTTCTAAAAACATTTATGAAAAAAAGTGGAAACTTTGTACTCGAAAGTCTCTCTAATAGGATTACGAGTAGGTTGGACTTTACAGAGTGAAACAGATTTTCTGGTAATTTAATGTTTAAACAAGCCTTTAACACCGACTAAGCTTAATTCAATGTAGTTAAAGTTTAACAATATTTTCTACGGTGATACGTTATTTATTGATCACTTTTTCAAATAGTATAAAATTCTTAATTATTTTTTTTTTACTTATTACAAATTTATCTTTACTGAGGCAATTTTTTAATGATATCTCGTGATTTATTCAGATTGCGTACTCTACGTGAATATCCGGTAAATTAAATGATATCTTGTGATCATCAAATTTATTTCTGAATTAATAAAATAAAAAAAAATTCTATATAATTTATTAATTTTCGAAATATTTATTATTTATTTAACTTAAAAGTGTTAAAGAATAATAAATATTTTGAAGTATTTGACTAAAAGTAAAGATAATTAAGAAGGTATATCCAAAAAACATTTGAGAATAATTTAATTGTACATTATATATAAATGCAATAAAAAAATTGAGATTGTTTGCGTTTTGACTTTTCGAAAGTTTTGTTAAGTATATCAATAAATTAAAATAATACATTCTGTATATGATTCCAAAAATATGTCGGCCTTAATATTACTATGCCTTTAATATTACTACAGACATTAGTCCCAAGACTTCAAAGAGAGTGAGCTCGTAAAATACTCGGGTTTATAAAGTGTTCCTTACTCATTTCTTTTAGAATTAAATATGGACGAGAAGAGTCTAACAACGACCTGAGGGAAAAGCTCGATTTACTTGTGCATATTTATAGCGACATCTTTTATGCAACAGCATCTTTCTTTCTGCGAAACTATAACACACTTTTCAAAATATTGCAGTCACTGTACAATATACATAATTTTCTTCTTCACTTAATTTTAACTTGTTTTTTTTTCATTTTCAACTTATTAATGAATTATTTGTTTAAATAAATTATCTGCAATTCAATATAGTACCTATAACGTAAAAGTTTTATCATTTTGTAAATTAATTTACTTTGATATCGTTCGTGGCAATATTAATATTTGAGTATTTAATAGGGTCGCAACGGCAAAGGTAACATTTATGTTTGGGCTTCTGGGAATGGTGGCTCTAAATCGGATGACTGCGGATGTGACGGATACGTTGGGAGCATATACACCGTAGCTGTCGGATCAGCTAGTCAAACCGGAAGATTTCCTTGGTATGGAGAAAGATGTCCCGCTACTCTTGCTACGACATACAGTAGTGGCGCGTATTACGATCAAATGATAGTAAGTTCTCTTCTTCTAAATCGGTGAGTTGAAATTGAAGAAAGATAGAAATTGAATAAAAATTGATTGACAACTCCGTGTGCACTTTATTCATAAAAACATATAAATCGTAATTAAATATGAGGCAATATTTTATTATTCTTAATTGTATGTACATTTTTCAAATTTTCTTTTAAACTTGTTTATAAAACAAAGGAAGTATATTAGATATTAATAATACTTTTGAAGCTTTCACGAGTATTTTCTTCAAGGAGTTACGTAATTTCCGGTTATTTCCATGTCTTGATACATCTTTAAATGCCAACGTTTCATAAACATTGCATTTCATTTCATCAGAGCGAGAAGCAATCCAATATTCAGTTGTAAGCATTAAGTTGCTCCTCGCTCTGACAAAGTGAACTGCAATATTCAATATATAATAAGGAAGTATTGGCAATGTATTATATTAATTGTAAGACACGGAGATAACCCAAAACTAAAAATCATGAACTTTTACTGAGAGCAGTATTGTTTGTAATGTCTTATCCCATACAAAATTCTCAATTCATATTAATTTTACTTTTTAATATCTCTTTTAAAACGATAAATATGGGCGTGTAAAATAACAAGATGCATCTTACAAAAGAGTGCCTGAATAATTTAATAACTTTCATTTGCATTACGCAGGCAACAACGGATCTACGAAACACCTGCACGACTAAGCACACGGGTACTTCAGCTTCCGCCCCATTAGCTGCTGGAATATTAGCTCTCGCACTGCAAGTAAAGTAAGATCATACTACCAGCAATCTTCCATTGAAACTTTTCTTTGAAACTCGGAAATATTAACTTGATTACTAGTCTCAGCTACGTTTTATTTTTAGTTGCGCCATCAGTAAAAGGAGATACTCCAACTCAAAACTTTCTTGTCTCGTAACAATATCCTCTCTATTAACAGTTAACAGACGTCTCGTTATTAATCCAAAACCTCATAAACTTCAGAAATTATAATTTGAACTTTATTATAATATAATATAATATACTGTGTATAACAAAAACGAACAGTATAATTAATAATATAATTACATGCAGCAATTAGTGTAGAATAAAAATGAACATACATATTAAACAAATAGAAGATTGAAAAGCGAATAGTAATTCGTAACAATACACGTATATACTAAAATTACTAAATAATTTAAATCATAAATTACTTTTACGTATTAAAAAACTTTGCGTTTCTTATCAAAATTAGTTTTAGACTTTATTAATATTATTTTTATACTTTATATAATTCTTTTTATATTATATAATTGAATTTCTCATGGAAAATGCGTAAATACAATCTTCCAAAAATTTCCAAATCTTCCAAAAATTTAAATAAATTCTTTAAGATACACAAAATATAAAAAGAAAAGAGAGGGGAGAGAAAAATTCAACATATTTAAAAAAAAACAAGATATTATAAAAAAATATTATTAACAATATTTGAACACATATTCTTAAAATATTTCTTTATAATTACTCCTTTTCAGGCTTTATTATCGTAATCTTTTAATGCCACTTTTAGTATGGCATATTGGAAGTTTCTTTTATTTTGTTTTACTATAATTTTTTCATTAATAAAGATAGCTACATTTACAGTTATATTCTTTGATAATTGGCGTTTTGATAAAAAAATTTTTATAGTTTATTTGTATATGATATTTTTTACAAGTGTGATATGCGTGACATAGAGTGATATAGAGTGGCACCTCAAAGTGTGTGTGTGTGTGTGTGTGTGTGTGTGTGTGTGTGTGTATTTAATTTTTCGAATATCATACTATGTAATATATGTATATATTCCATATCATTTTGTCTCGTTCATATCTCTTTATTTCGCTTGTAAAAAATGAATATAAAATATGTAAATATATAAAATATGTATACACATACACACACACACACACGCGCGCGCGCGCGCGCGCGCGCGCATACACACACGAAATAAAGTATATGTATTATTTAATATAATGTGTACAGGAAGCCTATATTGAAGTTTCACAGTATATTAAGTTTCGATTTATTCTCAATTAATTTACATTCGAAAATATATACATTATTTCAGTAATATTCGATATTCTAATCAAAGAAAATATTAATTTTTCTTTATTTTTGCAGCAACAATTTAACGTGGAGAGACATTCAGCACTTGATAGCTTGGTCGTCAGAATACATTCCTCTCAGGTGAGCGTATCTTGAATAACAATTCAAGCCACGTGTATCTGCAATTATGTCAGTTAAATTCTTATTCTCTCATGTTATGGCAAAATAGATCGTGACGTTATTTGCAATATGAAACCATAATTCAAGTGAAATCTGCAGGAAATTTTTTTTTATAAAATAATGTTGAAAATAATGCTGTTAGAAAATACTGTTAAAAACAATTCTCAATGAGATTAACCGTGATTGACAAGTGAAGTCGCAGAAGAATTCCTGAAATAAAATAATATTGAGATCTAATTAAGACTTTCAGAAGAGAGAGAGAGAGAGAGAGAGAGAGAGAGAGAGAGAGAGAGAGAGAGAGAGAGAGAGTCAAATTCTAGTTTACTTTATATAAATTTTACTTTTTATCAAATAATTTAGTACCAGAATACACAATTATAATTTCATCAATTTTCTCTTTTTTCTATTTTATGAAGTTAATGAGTTTAGCTTCTGAGAAACTTGAATCATTTAATATTGTTAATCATCTCAATTGCCTTTAAACGCATTTTCTGACAATTTTTCAATATTTTTACAAATAAACATACAAATAACCTATGTTTGAAAAATCCAAAATAATTTTTTGACATTTTGAAAAATATCGGATATGTTACACTTTTCACAAGTCACAACTGTGTCATGCAAAATTATTTCAAACAATATGTAACTTTTATTGAATAGTTGTCAAAGAAACGAGGTCACGCATATATCTAACACGAGAAAAAATTGTTGTTCGATCAGCCTACTGAATGCGTATGCAGATGTATATATTTCTATCCGTGCTCGTTCTCGTGTAATTTATATTCCGTACTAATTGCCTTCTATTGTCGTATCGTAAATTATAAAAGCGATTGTGATAGCTTTCATAAGAGCATATCACGTTGATGAGTAATAGTTGTAATCATATTTTATGCACAAACATGACGTGATATTTGATAATTAGTACTACAAAATATTTTATATTTATTCAAGGAATATCAAGCTTCATTGTAATAATGCTCTTCCGGGACTATTACTTTGAAAAATTCCAATAATAATGCGAATATCATTTTACTTCCATTATAAAAATTTGAATAAAAGAAAAAGAAGTCAGAATAGTTTTTTTCTACTTTGCATATGCTCACGGCAATTTCTTTCCCAGAATAGGAACTTTAGTATTTGAATAAATTTTCAGCGGAAATCCAGGCTGGTTTAAAAACGCCGCTGGATTTTGGTTCAACTCACACTTCGGTTTCGGACTTATGAACGCGTACGCACTGGTAATGGCGAGCTACAACTGGACGACAGTGCCAGAGAAGACTATTTGCAGAGTAGATAACTCGTATATGTAAGTAAATTAGTTTAGCGAATTTAGAGCGATGATTTAATTGCATGGTATATGAACATCATACTAACCGGGCAGCGTAGGTCTTACGAATAAAATTGATTAAATGCTTTCGAGCTTAAGTAGAAACAAATAAACTCCCGTGGAATTCAGTCTAATTTATATTTAAATTGTTAAATTGGCAAAACGTTTTTACAGATTGTTTTTTTACTTTATTTTTTGGTTATTCAGAACTACATAATTGCAAGATTAGATTTCTCTAATTTATTAAATAAAAATATTAATGCGGATTGACGATGAGTTATTAATTCAGATAGACTCTTACAATATCAGTCACATAGTGATAGTCACATCAACAATTCAGTACACTGAATCGTTACGTAATATCTACAAAAATTGGTCAATTGCAGTCAATTATTCCCTTTAAATTCGATGTGATTAATTAGCTTCTTACAGCTTAAGACTTACTACTGTTATAGATATCGAGTTAGATTTTATTTCACATGACTTATAAATGCTAAAAAAATAACATTTCGTGCCATTTCATAATTCTCGAATGTCATATCAATCGAATACGGCAATCTTCTTTTTCGAAGAGGCATTTGCAGATGCTCGAAGAAACACGCAAGATAAGAAACGCATCATTAACTTGAAGAAGGTCATAAAAGTCCTCATTCGTTACATTACGACAGTATGATAGAAGCAAGAAAATGGAGCATCACTGGGACTTTTCTTCGAAATACTTTTCTGATAGGATATTTTATTTAGCCAGAAAATCCCAGAAAATCCCAGAAAATAGTTAGAATCTTTCGCATTTACCATTAGGTAAAGTTAAATATACGAATATACAAAATCATTTCAAAGTGTCGTAATCTCTCAAACGTGTGACCGAAAATGGATGTTCATCTCGTTACAAGATGTCCTTTTAATAACAAATATACATGTGCATATATCTCTACACTTTGAGGATTTATCTTGTTTCATGTTCATGTTGTTACTATCTACTTTGCACTAAGCTTTGCGATTACTTTCATAATCCCATTGTGAGTGACGAGATTCTCACGAAAACAACTTCATTAATTCAAGCTTTTTACGCGATGCTGTACAGTATTATCATATAATTATTCTTACCTATAAATTATTCACTTATAATTACATAATACGTGATTAGAATGTATACGTTTCAAAAAAATGCCGATAAAATAGTTTGTAATATTATATAATTAATTATATAAGTTTTATGTAACTATATATAATAAAATAACAATGTAGAACTAATATATAATTTGTATTATATATATAGTATAGTATTATATATAGTA
>NW_017259353.1:482149-496323 GCF_001594045.1 Atta colombica
CATCAAAGAGGTTTTTCGTGCGATCTATTAATATTTCAAGAATATTCAATGGCTTCGGTTTTCGTATATTTTCAAATTCATTGCACACAAAAATATGTAATATTTATGGTTATAGTGCCGATATCAGACTGATATATAGAAGTTTAAAGAAACTGCAATTCGATACCACTAACGTTTGTCGGACTTCAGGGAGTGAAATAATATTTTTGGAGCACGTAGAAATCGAAGCGAATCTCAAGTATTCTCGTCGCGGGGCACTACAGATGCGTCTGACTGCGCCTTCAGGTATTGTAGATTTGATTTTGATTTTTCAATTATTTTTCTTCAAAATTTTCTCTTTTCTACGTGTCATTGTTAGTAAATTAAATTTATGTATGTGCGCAAGGGGATCGAAAAATAGAATTTTTTTCCTGTTTTTAAGCTTCGGATTGTAGAAAAAGAGATAAAAATGTAAGTAGTACTTTTAATAAAACTTTTATGCAATAAACAGATCGCATAAGTCTCTTGAGTCAGTTTATTCAGCTATGCTTTATTTGAAATGCACTTCTGGAAATGTCAATTTTCATTTGTATACGACTTATAAAAGTATAAAAAAAGAAAGACGAAGAAATAACCATGAGAATGATCACGAAACTGAACTGTTTTACGTTCTTAACTAGAAAATATTTGAGAGATTTCTAAAAACATCACGCAAGAAAAATCCTTTATAATTATATCTAAGATGAAATCTCTCAAGAATATTCTCGGAAGCTAAATGCAAATGTATTTAGCTATATGCAACCCATAGCAAACCATATTTATCGAATTCTATTCATGATTGCGTTTGAGTTTATGAAAAAAATAACTAAAAAATGCGAATAGAAGAAATACAAAGCATAAAGAAAAAATAACATGATTAAGATATTAAATATATAACTAAATTAAGCAATATAATTATATAACATCCAAAATAAAAAATAAAGGTATTTTGATAGTTTCGCTATCGAAGGTAAGATAAAAGATGAGCTTTCGAGAAAGAGAGAGAGAGAGAGAGAGAGAGACATTTCTTAATATGTATTTTTTTTATATATAATTTGTACTCGTATTTATCATTGAATTAAATATCTATTCCTTTCTAATCTAATGTTAAAAATAATTTTTTTTCGTTTTATTTGTATACAAATTTATTTGTATATATAAAATTTTAAATTATTTTTAAGATTGCGAAAATATTTTATTATTAAAAGATTAAAACATCAATGTATAATTAAAAAAAAAAACATTAAAAATAAAATCTACATCCTAATTATTAAAATAAATTTTTGGAAGAATTTTTCTATAAATTTTAAGTTTATCGATCAAAAATATTGCATAATTTGATATAACACAGCTTTAGAAAGACGGCAAATAACGAACGGATTCTAACGAATAATTCCAACAGAATTAATACTATCATTAATATTGCAAGTCACGTTTCTATGTCGCATAGCAAATGCAGTTAACAGCATAAATACGTTCTTACTTCAATTTATAGCTAGAAATTCAATTTAATGCTACTTCGATGCGGCTTGTTTATTCGAAGAGGGACAAAATTAAATAGAAATAGAATTTATTTGTTCAATAATGATTGTCGAATACTGCGTTTAGTAACTTTACTGCATAAATCTTATAAATGTATAATAAATAGAGAGCCAGAAAAAACTCTATAACTCTATACTTTGTATCAAATAGAACGTTACTTCAAACACAGACACGAACGAATAGAGATAGCAATCATCACATTGGCCAATACAGCGCGTTATTTAATTCCATACACATTTTCCGATTGACGTTGTTATCGACAAACGACATCATTCACATCAGAATATTGAAAGAAATCCGAAATGTATTGAAATGCAAGAAAGAAATAAATAAAAATATCCAGACATCTAGTACAACAATACAATATAGCTTTGAGATTTATTCTTTTTTTGCTTTTATATTCGCGATTTAACTAATATTAATTATTAGAATTTCAGCGAGAATACTCTGTTTCAAATCATTATTATATTGCATTGTTTATAATAAATATAGAGAAAAAAGAAATTTTGAATCTTCTTTTAATAGAAGACAACTTTCAATATCAATCTTTAGATTAATTTTGAGAACAAATTCTAATCTTTTAAACATTCATTTGTTTACGTACATTAAAAACTTGATTTTTGTTAAACAATTTCATAAAAACATTGAATACTCTCTCTCTCTCTCTCTCTCTCTCTCTCTCTCTCTCTCTCTCTCTCTCACTCTATTAGATTATTATTACTTTTATAAAAAATATCTAGAATAAAATAATATAATTTTTTATTTCATATTTTTTATTATTATTTCTGATATTATTAAATTAAAATATCAAATTTTATTTTAAACTTATTTCTATTTTTTGTAAATAAATTGAGATTAAAAATACTTTGGCTAATGATATTCATATTTTATTTATTGTAAAAAACCGTATAACTTTTCTATTTTAATTATATTAAGAGATGCTCGCAATTTATAGTAGTAAGATAAGATAAAATGGTAAAGTAAGATAAAATAATTCATGTTATAGTAAAAATTACTTTAAAAAAATGTGATGTTTCCTTTTAATTACAGACAAAAGTCTGTAATTAGGTCATGTGTGTAACATTAATCAAAATAGCAAGCTTACTGTACCTACAAAAAGAAATCAATAGTGTTCACACGCAACTGTATTAATATTTGCGTTTTTTGCAGAATCGATATGTAATTTTGCAGAATCATATGTAATTATGTTAAACTAAATAAAATGTATTCACATGCTAATAATAATCATCGTGTAAACCAAATTTAACTTGACGTTTTATATTAACGTGATGAGATCTTTTTTTTCTGTTACATAACAAAAATACCAATATTTACCATAATATCCTTAAAATTGCGTTGTACACAAATTCTACTTATGCAAACCATATTTCATTTATTAGGGACTTCAGCCCAGATTCTTAGTCCAAGGAAATTGGATAATTCTGACGCTGGTTTCACGAAGTGGAAATTCATGTCCGTCGCGACGTGGGGCGAAGATCCTCGAGGAACGTGGACCTTGGACATACTTGACGAAGTAAGACTAAAAATATAATAAATTCTTATAATAAATTCTGTTATTGATTTATTATATGGCTCCCTTACTTCGAAAATGACACAACTCAAAAAGTTCAGTTTCTTAGAAAAAAGTAAAAGCTATTTTTCAACTTAACAGAAAATTATTGACTAATCAAATAATATCAGCACAAGAAGTATATATTCTTAATATGATCAAATGTCATTTGTGTCATTTTCGTTCTACATTCTTCTTAACAATTCTTAAAAAACTACTTTTTCTGAAATGTTTTTGATTTTAATAATAAAGTTAATTTTTAATAAAATAATATTTACTTAACTCATTCATTTTTAAAAGAAAAACTTTATACTGTGTCTACCATAGAAACATTTTATATTAAAATTACAAATATACTAGTCAATACCGTATCGGATAAAATGTATCGTTCTCAAAACGTGTGTATTTAATGGTAATAGTAAATATATAATATAAATTCAGAAAGGGTGTTTCGGTTGGATATATAAAGTAAAAGAGTTCACTCCCTTTTCCATCAAACATCTCAAATTATAACCCATGGGTTTCAAAGGTCTACGTATCACATACAAACATATTTGTATGAATAAATTTGCATATATACATAATATTTACATACAAGTAAAAAAATATGAATTTCTAAGACTTTCTTTTTTATAAGAGAGGATATATCAGAACCACGGTTTTACTGGATAGCGATTACATAATTATTGAAATGTTTAATGTACAATAATTGATTTATCGCATATTGATGCATTGAAATTATCTCTCCGCACATGCATATTTGATCGTGTATATTTACGTCCTTTCAGATAGGTCCAGAGCAAAATAATGGCACAATTGGAATATTTACATTAATTTTGCATGGTACCGTACAAATTCCGGTTTATCATCTGAATGGACGAATCTACAACAAAGACTACAATCACAAAACTGTAAGTAAATATCATATATAATTCGGTTGTTTATTATATGTTTTGCTATTTACATTATATGTATATATGTATATTTTACTTTATTTATGTATATTTTATTATTTATGTATATTTTACTTTATTATATGTATATTTTATTATTTATGATATGTATATTTTATTAACATTGCTTGTTCTAGTACGATATGATGGAATCGAACACAGCAAATGCTATTGAAGATAAATATGACCATATAACATTGCCAGAAATTAATAGTATTTGGTATAAGCAGTGGTTGAGAAAGCTATTAAAATTATGATAACCAATTTTTTAGTTATATTATTGAATATTAAATTATTGTGAAATAATTAGACTCGAATAATTACTACGATCTATCAAAACAGTCATATTTATTAACACTCACGTAAGTTTACGTTAAAATAAACTAATCATAACAATTGAGAAAAATGTCTAGTTGGAATTCTGGTTAAAAATGGATGACTTTTTTTGAGAATTTTCTAATTAAATTAAATTTATTAGAATTCTAATTGAGATGATGAAAATTCTGAATATAATCAGAAAGATATAATCAGAATTTGCCGATTCATTCATTTTTAATCAGACATTTTTCTCAGTGAATATCTTTTATTAATTATTTCGAGCTTTCATTTTCAGAGTACGACATAATACAATCGTAAATTTATGAAAATTTGCTTGCATGCATATAACAAATGCTAGATAATGGATTGCGATATCTTTGTATCAATGGTGGCTTAATTAAATAAATTTCCTGCGAACGCCAACGGAGGAACTTCTTTGTAATATCCTATGTAATATCCTATGTGAACATATATATAATCAGAGATACGTAATTTACCTTTAATTCGTTATACATCGAGTGTGACTCGCCTATCTCTTTGTGTGCAACTGTCTGGACCATTTAATAACTGACATTAGCGGTAATAAACATTACTGAAATTCGAGACGTTGCGGAACTGGATAATAACTCTTGGCTCTGTGTACATACAAAGGGTACACTATAAATCATGAGTTACAGACGGACGTAACTGAACCGAAATGGACTTGCAAATCACGAGCATTAATTCCTTCATAACTGCATGCAATTAAGATTTAGTAACGAACAATGGCATAATACATCAATTATGCATATTACATCAATTAAGATTTCATCTTATCAAATTATTTTTCTGCTTTAAACGTTTAAAATTTTCGATCCTTTTTGTTGAGAAACAAAATCTCTCCGTAAAAATCAAGATTTGTATAACATTATTAATTTCTAATATTTTTTAGATTAAAATACAATTATAATAGATATTTAAAAAATTTTTAAATTTCTTGATTTGAATTTTCTGAAAATTGAAAATCCTTTCCAAGAATATTCTTTAGATATGCAGGTTCTTTCATGCCATTCTAAGAATCTACATACTTGGCTTTGCAATCGTGAAATGTCGTATAGATCCAAAAGATACATGCAAACGTTTCCCTTTGCACGTACCAGCGATTACCATATAAGAAAAGAAAGAAAAACATTTGAGTTTACAATCTGAATCATCTTTACAAGAGATAACATTTGCATTCCACCTTAAACATTTGAATTCAATACGAAAATTAAAAAATTAAAAATTAAAATATTGTATATACTTGTATAACTTTGTTATTTTGCATTTTTAATTTCTAGAAATCTAAATCTAACAAAAAAATTTCAAGTTTTGGTTTTTATATAACAGAGTAGGATATTACTATAAAATATCAACAATAAAATGTAATCTAATAAAAAGTAATAAAATATATAATATAATAAAGAGAATAAATTAATTAATTATATTTTGTTTTAATATTTAAAACAATTCTTAATTTATTAACAAATGAATGAAAATTGTCAAAGTAAAGAAAGCATAAGTTATAAAAAAATAACTGTATATATGTAACAAAAGAACTATCTAACACAAGTCCGTTCCAATTAAAGATAATATATAAATTGTGAACAGTGATGCACTAAATGAGACAAGACGATATTTTTTGAAATATTGTCTCGTCTCGTAAAAATATTGAAAAATTAATTTTCATCTCGCTCTCATTATCGAGATCGAAAATAAATCTCGTCTCGATTTCGATATTCTGGAAAATATCGACTCTTTTGCAAATTTTTACATTTAAAAAATTTTTGATTGACTGCACTGAAAAAAAAGATTGGTTGCAACAATTTAGATAGTAAAATATGATATAGCATTTTTATATGGCTGCAGCAAGTTTTTGGTTGTAGCAGCAAATTTTTAGTTGTGTTTGGTTGTAGCAGCAAATTTTTAGTTGTGTTAGCCTATCCGCAATGTTAGTGATGATTTCGATAGACATAAGACGGTATTTATAGTCGATTCCTATATTTAAGACTATCTTAAGATATTATTTAAAATGACCTTGAAATAAGAACTAGAATAGAAGAATATCGGCTATAATATAGTAAAAAACCAAACACTGGGATATACCAAATAAGGATATCGATGATTAACACGAATAAAAGAGAGGGAACACAATCTAAGTCTCCGTTCTCTCTCTCTAACAGAAGAAAGTGAGAAAAACGCTAATGGGAGCAAATCCATAGACATAGGGTTAGCTCGAATCTACAATAGATTTTTAAGTCTTAAGAAATAGACATATCATAGTCGCTTATTCTCTTCGCATTTTACTATAATTGGTCAATTTCTTGAGTCAACGACTTAAAGCTTAAAACGCCTATTGTATTACTTAATGCACCTATGTATATTTGTTTTCTAAAAATATATTTATTCATTTGATATTTGATATTTTCAATATTTTTGAGCCAAGATGATCTTGAAAAGGCAACATTGCCTTATATCGAAATTTATTAATCAATAATCTTATCTTGATTAATTATCTTGATATCGTCTTGATTTGAAGGCAAGACGAGACAAGAAGAATCTTGAAGTCTCGAATATTGCGTGCATCACTAATTGTGAATAGTTAAACAATTTATAAATAATATGCAATATTTAATTCGCATATTGTATAATAATTAAATTAACTATTCTTTAAATGAATAATCTACGTAATTCGCAAAAATGTTGATCTAATATAAAAGCAACTTTTGCAACGCAAATACTATCGCTGTTATATATGTGCACGTTTCGACTATAAATCATCCTCTACGCGAGCCTGCAAGAATTAAACTTACACAAGCATATTTAGGTGATATATGTATCTTTACAAACGTAAGCAAAATATTGCACAACTATTTATCACAACTACAAAATATCAATCAGATTCTTTATTCTTTTTGATGCAATTTAAGAATCGCGTAATTTTATCATTATTTTTTTAATATCAAGTTTGAAGTAACATTTGAAATGGATAGATTTGTTCTGGTACATATTTTACTGCTGTTTATTTAGAAAATTAGTTTTGCGAATTAATTCAACGTTAAGCAGTTGGTTTAAAGTAATTTCGAGAAGAGATGATCTTGCGCGTCGTTCTAATGTCATATACTGAAATTGCGCAGTAATGTTCTAGCATAATCCATCATCGTGAGAATCGCAATGACAAAACCAAATAGATTCATTACTGACTTACTGATAAAATCAACACACAAATGGTACCACAATTGACTATACTTATATAAATGAATAAACTGGTAAATAGTAATCTATACAAAAATTAAATCCATATAATAAATTAAATGTATAATCACTATAATGAATAAATTGTATCATTAATTGATTTCGTATATTTGGATTTCTTTATAGTTATTTTTTAAGAATGTTAAAATATTGATAAATAACAAAAATCTTGAGAGCACGAGCGTGGCATGACAAACAGCGCTGTCTATCATGCCAGAAATCCCGGGTTCGATCTCGGGTAGGAACCAAAATATTTACGCTCGTGTCTCCTCTCGAAAAAGGCTGGAAATTTTCCGAGAGTATCCTTGCCCACAGAAACACCTCTCGAAAAATTTGTCGTTCAGAATTGGCATTAAAATATATGTTCCATATACTGGTAATTGAATAATCAGCGTGCACAAGCATATGAGAGAGACACAAGTCAAAGTCAAAAGTCCTAACGTAAGAAGATGAAAAAAAATAAAATCTTGGACTATATGTGAAAACACAATCAATAGGAAATAATGGCCGTTATAATGGATGAAAACGATTTTTGATCTTGTACAAAATATATAGAATTATATACGAGATCAAAGGACGATTTTTAATTATGGACCTTTATTTTTTATTGGTTGTCAAGATATTAATATTTGTCCAGCTTTAAAGTATTAAAAACATTTTAATTTTAAATTAGATAATAGAAGATTCTTGATTATTTTCGAATAATCAAAATGAAAATATTTTTCAATGAATTTTTAAAAAATATAAAAAGTAATGATATTTATTTAGAAGATAAATTAGTTTTAAGTTCGATTTCCTGCCTAACGTTGAAAACGTTAGTTTTTTTTCTATAAATTAAGAACATATACAATTATTTAAATGGATCATGAATCATACGTGAATTAAAAAAATAAGCTCTAAATGATATTGGAAATCAAGATAAATAATACTAAACTATAATTTTAATCTAATCTAAAGTAAAAATAAATAAACTCGATGTAAAGGTAAACTCGAGATAAATTAATTTTAGCATATTCAGAGGCACGCGATGTAGGAAATTACAACATATTCTCAAAAATTATATTCTACGCGCTCTTATTATTTCAAGATCCCTTAAACCTCTAATGATGAGCTTTCAAGATTAATTAAAATTATTTGCTTAATTTATTTTTTCAAACAAGATTTGTTTCAACATTCTCTATTTCATTTTCACTGATAATAAAGTAGTATAATAAAAACTGTTTACTATTATTATTCTCGCATATTGGAACTAATTTCTGCTTTTCGTTTTGTTGTACACATCTACGCATAGAACTTGCATGTAGTTTATCCATCAGAGAATTGCAAATTTGATGTACCTACCTTTTTATTATAGGTAGCGCCTCCATTTTTAAAACTTTAGATAGATTCATGAGACCAGATGCATAGTAAAAAATTGCACTAGGTATATGTATCAGCGCATATATATTACTTTCCAGAAGTTTACCCGCTGAAATAACGCATTTAAATCACTTCAAAAGAGTCATATTGTTTTCATACATCAGAGTCTAAATAACAGCTTTCGTTCAACTATCCGGCATTTATTTAAAATATTATTCTGAGACTCATTCTTAGGTAACTAGATAATTAAATTTCCTTTGTCTATTACACAAGATCTTTTATAACGTTAAATAACATTTAACTCATTAACACATAACTCATTAAATATTTCTCAAACGATGAGTTTCATTAAAGATCAGATAAACCTTGAAAATGACAATTACTCTGCAAATATGCGGAGCGATCGATTGCAATATTTCTTGTTCCATGTTATTGCGTCCTGCGTTATTACTAAAGTTTTTTTTTAGTTAGCGATGTCCAATATATCACAATACGATCAACCCTGTAAAATAGAAATTTGCAATGCGACACAAATTAGTGATGCTGTAAATTACACTTCGCATCGATTGGGCACGAATAAAAATTATCAACGCCTCCACATATTGTTCCAAAAAAAGGTCTCCTTGACCTTTCTCAACGAACGAATTTTAACAAACGATTTTCAATGTATTTTGTAAAATCGGAGGACTATGTTATAAAAAAAAAATGCGATATTAGCAAACGACTTAATGGTGTCGAAATAGGGCGGATATAAAGATTTATATGGTAAAAATAAATACAAACTAGTATACGTTGAAAAAAATTTTTTTTTCTAGACAAATCGATATACTATAGAATTATTCTATATTTTTTTCTGGACAAAAATTCTAGACTTTCTTTATCAGAAAAATTGGCATATTATTTTATATATTATTCTTTCTTGTTTAACAAATATAGGTTCGCAATTTTTTATTCTACTTGAAATCGAACGTTACATTCTTTTAAGTTTTTTTTATGCTTGATTAATTAACGATTATAAGGAAATAATTAATATTTAGTAAAAGAAAATTGGTGTATATATTTAAATGGATGGAAGTAAATATATAACAAATATATAAATTATTTTAATTATAAAGATTGTATTAATGTACTTTCATAGCACTTTTTAATTGTAATGAGTATATTCTGGTTACGAAGTCGTAGTGCTTAGCGGTACAATTTTTTTACTTTTTCGTATTGATTTAACCATTTGGTATATCCGCTTTTAAAATAAGTATTGGTCAAATATGCATATTTAGCATTAAAAAAATTTTTTTTTAATATTTATATAATTTAATTTTAAAAAGATATTACGGATTTATTATTTAAAAATAACAAGTTTTTTTACACAAAGCAGAAAATGTTTAAAGATAATCTTAAAAGTAACAAAAAATTAAAGAAAGAAGTTTAAAGAGAAATTAATATTACAAAATGATGTAATTGTAATATTTTCAATATATTATTGAAATTGCAAAAATACAAAAATGCAAAAGTTTTTAAGTCAGGATGGCTGCACTTTTGTTCCTTGATGTTTAGACTCAGAGTCAAATAGACAATGAAGAATAGAAAAAGATTGCTACAATTTCGAGGCGATTTCAAGCTATTTCCAAATCGGCAAGTCCGAATATATATGCCAACTAGAGCGATTATAATAGTGGTCCAATCCTCCACATGGCTGCGCTACCGTCGACCTAATAACAAGGGTGCCTCGCAGGTGAAAGGGGATGATTTGACCAGTAGCATGCCGTCTCTCGTAGCGTGAATATCAGGTGAGCTCTCGTAGCGAAGGAATCGCAGTGAAAAAACGCGACATTCATTGTTCACCTGACTTTTCAATCTCATTGTACCAGATTGAAGATCAAGAAAAGTGGCATTCTATCTCGACGACATTTCAGAAAACCGTAAGCGCACAATTAGCAAAAAATTTCTTCATACATTTAAAATTAAAAGGGATGCATAATAGAATTAGATAAATTTCATTTTAATTAGTGGATGTACGAGTGTATAGTGTATAATAAAAGTGCGTATATAAATTTAATGTATGATAAAAGTTTCGCGGTAAAATCATTAGGACTAATGAAACAGTCTCGCTAATTGTTGCAAACTCTAAATGATTAAAGCTGAATGAAATCAAATTCCACTATTAGTATTTCATTCTCATTTACAATACAAAAGTAATCTCGTATCAAATACTACATTAATTACAAAAATCGAAACGTTAAATACATTTTACGTAAATGTTTATGGGGTACATTTTATGAATGTTCTAAAAAAACCGTAATAAAGAAAATTGTATGTTCATAATACTTAGCGAAATAATTTTGCAAATATAATTGTGACTTAATTGAATTGACCTAGAAGAAAAAGGTCATAAAGACTATTGACACGATCTACGCCGTGTATGACCTACTCATTCAGCATCCATTTCTCATAGAGTTTCGCATGGAAGGCATCCGTTCAAGATGAATTAATTAATCATTACAAACATATATACAACCCTGTTCGTGGTAATTTAACGGATTCTTTAACAAACTACACACGATTCCATAAATTAGTTAGAATTTATTTTCCTGACTCGTGCCCGTATTTATTGAATTTCTACGCATCAGAAATTGCAAAAAAATTTTAGAAATAAGAGATTTACTTAATGTCTTAAATGATTTCTTTCTATAATATATACAGGTTAAATATTCCTATAAAATTATTTGGTTCTTTTATTTGTTCCTTTAGTGAAAACATTGATATGTTAATGTTTTAAAAACGTTGTTATATTGTTTAAAAATTAGTAGATTGTGAAAAAATAAGGAGTTAAATTAATTTCCATTGAGAAAAAATTGATAATTTTGAAATAATTGAAAGAATTCTATAAATCTTTGAACGTATGCTTCACTGTAATGTTATTTTATTCTTCAGTATTGTCTCTACATACATCAGTTCGTACTTCGTTACATTAAAAAGTACAGCTTTCCTATTGCTGTATAATAGAATGATGAAAGAGAAAAGAAAGAGAGAGAGAGAAAGAGAGAGAGAGAGAGAGAGAGAGAGAGAGAGAGAGAGAGAAGTTACGAACTTTAAAATTAAAATCTCTTAAGAGATTTATAAAAGCCACTCGTTAGCCTTGAATACGAGATAGCAGTTATTGTTATAATGTTGACAGAAGCATATTCATAAAGTCAGAACGTCGAGAAAGTTTTTAAAAGCATAAACTATGATTTCATAGGATTAGTCTCAGCATAGTAATACTATTATAGTATTGAAAATGTACGCAAGAAAAAGTTAACATAAAATATTAAAATATTTAAAATATTGTAAAAAATGTATGCATTTTTTTTTGTTTTAAAAATGTAAAATTAATAGTGCCTTATAAAAATATAAGAAACAAAAGGACGTATATTTACATGAAACAAAAAAGCATATGACATTTATATGATATCTTATTCTGACTTATCAATTTCAATAAGTTCTTGCTTTTCGAATAGTTAGAAAATTACATAATATGAGACAATAACAATTACGCCATTTCCGCGATGTCACTGTTTCTACTCTCCAAATAATTCGCTACTTGGAACGGTATTGCATATTTGATGAATTAACAGCGAATTTATTGATTAATTGTAATAACGTTATCTCTTGAAAGGAAAAATATTACAAATAGTTTTAATAAATGATTAAAAATTGGATATCAAGACACTGAATTCCATCTTGTAATAATAATCGGGATAAAAAAATAAGGATAATAACATAACAAAATCAAGTAGCAAGAAAAAGCACGTAGCAAGAAGTAATAAATAAATTTTGTATATTATCGATCTAACATTACTACATTTCTTAAAAAGTTAAACTTGAAAAAATATATAAAATAGAATTCCTATTGAAATAGGAATAGTGTACAAACATCAAAATAGAATTTTACAAAAAAACCTAATAGATTCATTTTTAAATAAAAATGCCCTGCCAGTCAGTTCCATGACTTTTCAGGTCAGTTCGGGCTTAGTGTGACAAGAGCTGGAATCTGTAATTAACAAAACTTACCTGGAGAACTAGCCACTATTTCTCGCGAAATTCAGAGTTGGGTGCATACGCGTGACACTAACAAGCACGGAGATAATACCTAGTAACAATAACGCTAAAATAATTTAAGGGCTGTGCGAATGTATTGTATATGTTTCATTCATGCATCCAACTCACGAGTACACGAATGATTTGCCGTGAGGCTGATCGACGTTCATGTTTCGCCCAACACATGTCGTTTTACATCGATATGTTGTATTCGACGAATACGCGAAAACATACAACGCAATTGAAACTGACAGCGACGTAAACAAGAAACGAATTAACAATTGCATTACGCCCTGCTACGTCCTCATTAATAAATCGACTGAACTGAAATGTTCAAGATAATTAAAGGATTATCATTGCAAATCATTTCATCAATTTCATCTTTGGGGTGCCTAGAACTCAAAAAAGTTCTCTTATAACAAAAATAAAACGTATATATTTACATTGGCACGTGTAGAATAAATTTTAATATTTTTCTATGATAGACATTGTTTGATATTTCTGCAAGCTTCAAAAAACGCACAACGGGAAAAATTCTCTGCTACACCGTAAATATTTTGAAAAAGTTCCCTTTTCTCACTTTGTTTTTCAGCAAACATATTCGTATAAATAGTATGTCTAGCTTAACATCGAGACACTATCAGTGTCTCCAGATATTAGAAATTTTTTCAATTACTAATGTTTGGTTTAAGTTTTGAAATATTGTTTAAAGAAAAGATTTTTGTATATTGTTCAGAAAAACAGTGTTTCATAACGTATATTTCACTCATTTATCTTGGCATAGCATCGGCTGTATTCAACAGAGAATTGCGCACCGCTAAATAGTAATCGCAAATGGTAGATACATACCTTCAGGTCTTGTAAATTAGATTCTCAAATACCGCAAGCCGTATTCAACAATTTTCTCTGTTTAATGCTTTAATTAATAGCTAATAATTTCTTTCAATAAATAAAAACTTAATTACTGTTCGCTATTACTTTATGCTATTTCTAAATAAATAAAATATCAAGAATTCTAAATCTAAAATTTTAATATATTAAATTTAATATATTAATTTTAATAT
>NW_017259353.1:496423-500583 GCF_001594045.1 Atta colombica
TGGCATCAAGCTCTTAGATTAAATATTAATTAATAAAAGTATTTTTAAATAATTTTTAAAAATAAAAAAGACTCAAAGTTATGTCTATATAATAAATTTTTAAGAGTCAAATTTAAGTAACTTTTGTTAGTCTTTCAAAGTGTTTTAATTTAATTTAGACGATCTCTCTCGAGTATCATTAGAAAAGTATGTTACATTATGTATAGTGTAAAAGAAAGAACATAGCGCACTAGTTCCCGACTTTCTTTGGTAAAGTCTTAGAAGATGTTGAGATATAACTATGTTCAGGATCACGTACGAGAAATTTCGAAGAAATTTCGAACCCAGTTTTAAATTTCATTTCGATTACTGGCCTTCTACAACTTAATTATTTCTTTAACAAAATTGATAACGCTTTTACTGTTTTTCAGCTAACAAACAATTAAAGTTCAATCGAAGGAAAACATAATTTGCTTACAAATTCCATGTAACTTCCATGTATACTTTATGGAAGGTAGTAACTGGAGGTTGCACGCTGGAAATTCTAGATGCGTGATATATGTTTGTGCCGATGTTCAGATGCTTGGTAGGTCCGTAGAAAGTTCCGTTCGACAGTAAGCTTGAATTATCGAGAAAGCGTGAATAAGTTCCTAAGTCCCGCTCAGTAACTATGCTGCCACTTTAAGACAGACGACTTAAGTGTCAGATAATTACACTTGCGGAAGCTTGAAAATGATTATTTAGCCAGATCGTCTTTTAGTATTAGCAAAGTAATAGCGAGATGATTAAGCGATTTAAACATTTTTTTACAATTAATCGGATTACTTTCAATCGACAAACATTTTTTATTCCCTTCTTATTAAAACCTTTAAGACCCTAAGACCTAATCTGTAACTCTTAACGATGATAATGATATCGTTATATTGTCGTTGCGTACCCTTTTTATTATGTAATAAAACTTGCGCAACGACAATGTAATAATACCATTACCGTCGTTAAGATTTACTGAATAGAAATCTAAATCTACGTGCACGTAAAGTTTTTGTTTTTCTATCTTCATTTCTTTGTATCATGATGTATCTTGCGTGATGCACCGATGTGATCGTGGTTAGCATTCATTGCGATAACTATAGATTTCAAGATCGTATCACATACAATACATTTTTTAATCCTTGACTATTCGCATAATGTTTGATACACTTATATTGAAGAAAACATTTAATTGAAATTACGTTAATGTATTAATAATCTCATTCATAAATACTTGATTACTTATTAAATAACAATTTAATTCTTTAAAATGAAATATTTCTATTTAACTAAAATTTTACTTCAAATTCCGGAAAAACAATTTCATAATATAATTTCACAAATTCCAAACTATAAATTAATAGATATTTATTGCGTAAACTTCATAATATGATTTATTGCTGAGTTTCAGATCGATTCAAAAGTTAAAAGCATTTATGCGTAGGTGTGTATAAACAATTATTTGTTAATATTATTATTTTATGTATCTACGACGAAATTAATTAAAAACTCCTTGAATTTATGACATGAGAAATGCGAGTTAATTATCATTTTCGCCATTCAATCGTATCGTGCTTATTTTTGCGTGACTACAACTACTGTGTACACGTCGAGGCGCCAGTTTAATGAAGTTCTGGACGATCATTCTTTCCTCTGAGCGATATGAGTATTCTATTTTTTTCCATCCGGCCGAGCTCATTCCTCTTTGAAGCGAGACTCGCGAGAGAAAAAGCAAATATGCGCGCGCCTCGGAAAAGCGAACATTCGTCATTCATTCAGAGCACGATTTTTCATCGATCATCCGGCAAGTGAGTGATAGAACAAACGTGCGGTCAGACATAAGTATAATTTCATAATAGAGAAACGTGCTCAACCTATTTCTTTTACATAGTTATTTTCTATTATTACAAGTGCATAAAGATTATATGCCATATGCAAAAAATAAAGTATGCCTTTATACGATTTTTAAATTTATCTTCGATCCAGAATCACCGTTTTTATTCACCATGAAATTTTATCATTCTCGCTACGTAAATAAAATCGCACATACTTGGAAAAACGTAAAATTCAACGTGGAAAACATAACAATGTGGAAAAGCATAAAATTCCTTATCTTAATGTTTGATTAAAAAATCAACTTTACTGACTTGTTCTAAATGCACATATGTGAATATTTTTATTTAAAATTGTAAAAACAATCTCTCTAGAGATTAAGAAATAGAAATATTATTTTCCATCAAAATTGAAAAAATGGCATTTTCCACGAATTAAAATTACAGTTAGAGAATACAGTATATATTATATTTATATTTTGCATATTTCTACATTTATAAATATTTCAATCTGTATTCGCAGTATACAAAGATAAAATGTTACTGTTTCACGATTATTAAATACTATTTTTTTACCATAAAATTGGTTTTAAACACAGGCTCACTCGGCTTTATAAAATTAGACTTCAAAAAATCGTAAATTATTCATATCTACTGACATATAGAATTGAAAGCAATTTTAATTTCTTTCTCCTTTGTGTTGGAAATATAATTTCGTATGTATTATACAGTATGTAATATATACATAATTTGAACTTTATGTCGATATCTTTTGTATTTGAAACTCTATTAGAGTTCTTCATCATTTCGTAAAAATCGGAACAATTGCATATACATAATATCATAATTAACCCATTAATAGAATGTAATGTTCGTTTCATTTGATCAGATTATATTCATCGATTCATATAAAACGTCATTCGTCTATGCTATCGAGATTACTCGATTAAGTATACTAGATTACTCAAATACGGAGATATTCAAATCGAGTACAATTCTTCTACCTATACTTCTAGTATAGAATCAAATATCATTTCGAGGTTTATCACATTATTCAGATTACGTCAAATCTAGCGAAATTTGTATGATGATAAATTAGAGCATACTTTCTTTCGCATCGCAATCCTGTTAATATTGTTCTCATATTTTTATATCTTATATTTTTATATTTATATTATATTAAAGGTTTTATTATTTATTGCAGGTTTCGGAATTTATAATTTTTTAATAATTTTTCATGCTTTATAAACTCACAAAATAAGAAATAAAGATTACAATTGTGCTCAATAAAACTAAAAATTCTCTTCAAATTTATAATTTCAATAAAATATTTCAAATAAAGTTGAAATTTAAAATCTTTACAATAAATTTTAATATTCCGATTTTAATTTAATTGTTATTGATACTTCTTTTAATTCCATAGTTAAACTTTAAATATAATTTCTTAAACTTTACGAAGAATTTCGAAATTTACTCAAAAAATTAATATTAAATTTTTTTAGAATATCCCTCTCTCTCTCTCTCTCTCTCTCTCTCTCTCTCTCTCTCTCTCTCTCTCTCTCTCTCTCTCTTATTGCTCATATATCATCTTCGATTTTGGCATGAATCTATTATATCTGGTCGTGACATTTGAGTTCCATTCGAGAGATCAGTACCATTACATTGCACAACGCCGAAACCTTACCATATGTGTTGGCAATGGTTATATACTGAGAGAACAATGGTACACCTCCAAACGTTCCTCGAAATCCAATTGTGCATCTGTCATTGGCCGCGTGCTAAATGCGCTTCGATCGCAGTACCACGAAATACCATATAACATAAATACACTGATGAAGTGATCGATTCTTGGAGAATTTATAATAATAGCAAAGTTCTCATAGAGCAAAAGTTATCTGCTAAACTATTTTATTAATAATAAAGTAATTAATAACTATATTAATAAATTTATTAATAATAAAGTGGAATAATTCTTATTTATTATATAAAACAATGCTATAGTGCGCGTGTGTGTGTGTGTGTGTGTGTGTGTGTGTGTGTGTGTGTGTTGTGTTTCCCTTCGTAATTTCACTTCTTCTTTAATACAAATGAAATGCTCATAATCAGAGCGCAACAGAATAAGTTTATTATTTATGAAATCTATTTTAAATGTTCTAATTTCTTATCTTTATAATTAAAAATGGATTTTGCAAATTAATAGTCTAAGTAATTTTATCTGTGAACATTGATTATTTAATTTATAATAATTGTGTGTGTGTGTGTGTGTGTGTGTGTGTGTGTGTGTGTGTGTGTGTGTGTGTGTGTGTGTGTGTGTGTGTG
>NW_017259353.1:500683-501742 GCF_001594045.1 Atta colombica
ATCTCATATATATTATAAAAAATATATCTTTATTAGCATAATATGTGTCACATAAAACAAACTATATAAATGCGAAATTTTAGACAGGACATTAACAGGAAAAAGATAAAGAGAAAAATTTCAAGAAGAATCAAAGAAGCGTTCTCTTTAGAGCATCTCGTCGTTGCCTGTTTTAACTCTTTAGAGAAAACACCTGCATGACAGTAAAATATGAAAAATGACTGGAGAACAGCAGCTGGAGATAATATATTTCAAGATAATGTTTTTTCTCTCGATGATAGAGATTTATGACTATATTTGCTAAATGTCGCTTGTTGCCTCTTTTGCTAATTTAATAACTGCACTTATTCTCTTGATAAGTTGCGAATAATAAAACATCTTTGCATTGAATTTCAAAAATGCTGTTTGTGAAAAATAAATTCCCTTGAAAATAATACTAATTACATTTCGCATATACTTGAATTATTTATATTTTTATCCATTAATAACTTTCTGAAAATATTAATAACTTTCTAAACTATATAAACTATATCAAGTAAATAGTAACTGTTAATATTTCTCAATTAATGCAAAAGAAATCGAACTTCTAATTTACAGTACGATCCATAAGTTTTGAAAAAAATTATATAAAAAATAAAAATACTTCAAAAAATATTTTAAACATTTTTTATTTAAAATGAGATTTTTTTACAATCAATATACCATTCCATTCTTGTTTTCGATCCTTGCATTGTCATTACTACTTCTCTTTTGTAATCTTCTGCAGTAATCGGTCAGCCTTATAATTCCTTCTGCAATATCCAATTATTGATCTTTCAGTTGCAATTTCGAAAACGAGACATAATCAGAAGGTGTAATGGAAAATATAAGATTGCGATATTTTTTTAACTATTCGACAATATTCCAAAAATTCAAATCGCTGTGACTAACCAACTGAAAAAACAGTTAAGAAAATATACTTAACGACAATGCAAAGATTGAAAACAAAAGTAGAACAATGTATTTAACTCTCTCTCTCTCTCTCTCTCTCTCTCTCTCTCTCTCTCTCTCTCTCTCTCT
>NW_017259353.1:501842-505592 GCF_001594045.1 Atta colombica
TCTGTAAAAGATCAATTTTTAATTTAAAAAATATTTAAAACGTTTATCTAACTGCTTTATTTTATACGACTTTTGTCTCTAAACTTGTTCTGTAAATCTCTTAGAGTGAAATCTCCAAAAGACTGAAAATTAAATCAGTCTTTAAAAAAGATTGAAAATATTTTCATCCAGAAAAAGAATTCTTGGAATGAGATGTTACTCGTTTGAAGTGAGATTTACTCAAAAAAAAAAAAAATGAAATTACGCTCCCTCTTTTAAAGTAAAATTTTTCTTGAAGAGAATCTCATTCCAAAAAAATAAAAATCTGCTACTCTTTTTCAAAAACTGGCTCAAGTTTCACCCTAAAAGATTTAAAGGGTATGAACCGCACTATGTACAAGTCTTTACCGTAACTATATTTATTTTTTTATCGTTTAAAATGTACTTTAATTGTCAAAGTTTATCATGTATTAGCTTGAAATGATCGTGAATTTATTTGGTATTTTAGAATTTTATTTTTTAATGAAATTTTTTGATGAAAGGTAAATTTTTGTTGCAGCTGAAATGATATTCAATTTAAAGCTCGAATAATAAAGTATTGTAATCTGAGAAACTTCGGTGATAGTAATTTATGTCGTTTTGTTTACTACATTACACAGATCACACATTTTCACTACACAGATGAATGCGCGTTGCGGATCAGGAAACGGAAACATCTCTGATATTACATTATTAACGAAACAACATACTACCAGCTGAAAAGGCATTCTGATCGCATGCAGTCATGAAATGTACAATGGCATACGGTGTATCGGATAATAGAACTGATATATCTGTTTTAGAATAACAAAATAAATATGAAGTTATAATATAATACCAAAAATCTATTTTTTCATTTATCTTATCATAAAACAATTCTTTTAATTTATATATAATATATTCTTAATTGTTCAAATTATGTTTTATCTCATATAATAATTCTTAAAAAATTACCTACGTTCAGAATTTAATTGACAGACTGAAAGAATTGACATAATTTTCTGCATTATTTGCACATCATATCTTTATATAAATTTCTTAAAATATATATTTCTTAAATATATAACAATATTAAACATATATAATATTATTATAATATTTACAATAATTTTACATTTAGACGTGTCTGCAAAGTACTAACGAAAACTGTTAAGAGCTGTATTGAATTATTTTGTAACAGTGAGCAACGGAAATATCTGAGAAGTCATACAATATTAAACGAATGCAAAAGTTTCAGCAATATCGGATTATGTAGGATTTCAATGATAAACTCCGACGCGGCGCGACGCCTTGGCCCGACAGTAAAGCCAGGCACAATCAATCATTAAAAACAGATGGCAGTTGTAACTTGCAATGCTAATGAATGTCTTATAGATAAAAGCGCATTTTCCCAAGCGACAGACGTACAATGAAATATATTCTGCAACTCGGAGATACAGTAACCGTCACTACGCTTTTCTATCATCTCTCTGGATAGTATTCATCGTTGAATTAGAAATTAGACATAAGAATATTCTATTATCTAGTACTTTATAAATACTAATATTATATTATATATATTTTTATATAATAATATCTATTATTATCTATTATTTTATTAATGTAATCTTTTGTTCAAAAGAACTGATTAGTTTTATCAATAACTGTGATATTATATCAGTAATTGATAAAATACATCAGTATAGTTAAATAGTTTATTGGAACACTAATTAGTTCGTTTTTTTAAGAGGGATTTCTATTAATACTAGTATTTTTTTTATAATAATATATTATTGCGTTTCACATCACGAAGAATATGCTTGTTCAATGTCTGACAGACATATATTTTGTGCATATTGCGCTCATGTCAACACATCTCGCATTCAGAATAGAAAAATAAGTAAATTTGAAAAACAAATCTTAATTACGGTAGGAAATAGTTACGAAGGTAATGCGACTTCCTGTTAACGATTTGCAGTCTATATCTAATGGATGTGAAGATGTATTTGATATAATTTCTATTCGGATGACAATTATTGAAATTTCCGCAGTTTTGTGAAGATCTGATTCAACTACGAAGTATTGCTAAATTTATGATAATATATTGCCGTTATAGGTATAAACTATGAGGTAACCATGGGGTAAATCCATCCAGCGAAATTAATGTGTAAATTTCCCATATATTCGAGCAATGAAATTGACTCACGTTAAATATTACATATCTAATTCACTCCGGAAAATCGTGACTCAAGTTGCAAGAAAAATATGTATTGTACGGTATAAGCTCATAATGCGTGATTACTTGATTTTTTCGAATAAATATATTTAAAAATAAAAAATCGTATGATTTGATGAAAAAAGAAATATTATGATTTCTTAATATCATATATTTGAACAGAATGATAAATATTTCTTTTATTTATCTTATTAACCATCCATAAAATGATATTTATAATGTCAAAAATGTACAAAAATTTAAATATAAATCTAATAATACTCGCACATTTATAAAGTTAAGTTTAGTTGTTGTTTTATTTCAATATCAATTTATATTTAATCACGAAATAATAATAATACACGCTTAAAAACGTCAAAGAGATAAAGGAAAGGTATATAGAAGAATTAAGTGGAGCGCGCGGAGATGCTTCACAAGAGAAAGCTTTTCTTGTTAGTGTAGTTGACTAATGTAAAGAAAATTTAGACATCTCTGTCACTAGCGATTGCATTGCAACTCTCTCTCTCTCTTTCTCCACAAAACTCTGATTTTGCGGTAATAAAACAAATATTACTGTATAACGAACTTCGAGAAAATTCACAGTTTATAGTAAACATACAGTGTAACTGCGTTTAAATAAATATTGAATTACGCGAAAATGGATTGTTTATAACTCACTGTGAAAAATACGAAATAAGCATCAAATTAATCAGAAAATATACATATAATCCAAAATAATGGATATCAATTTTGCAAATACTGATTAATTATAATGTTGCTTTATAACATATTGCTACTTCCATTTTCATTTGTTTGGACCATTAAGAACCGGTTGTTTCCACCTTCGAATAAATTATGAACTGTGATAATTTACCTAATGAACAAAAGAAAACGCAAAAGAGAAAGGAAAAAAGAACGAGAATGAGAACGAAAACGAAAAAATGAATAAATTAAAATTTACCGAAAGATAAAATAATCTAGTCAAAAAGAAACTCTGCGTAGCTAACAGTATAAGCCAAAGCCAAATAATAATTCATTTCAGTTTTTAGATCAATTAAGAGAAATAAATTTATTTTCGATCAAAAGCTGATCTTTGTACTTAAATATCTCAGTGTGAATTATTTATATACATATCTAATTCTACAAGCCGCGAGCTGAAATCTTTTTCAATCTTGAAATGCAAACATGAACTAAAGTAATATCACACATTAAATTGACAAAGCAATTTAATATTATAATATTATTAATAATTTGATGCTTATACATATAAACATCTTAAGAATTATGAATAATTTATTGCAAATGAAATATTTAAACACTAAGATCTATTTTAATCAAAAATAGATTTATTCTTCTTAATTAATATATTTTCGTTGATTTCGAATTATAACTACTCAGTTCTTGGAATAAGGAAACATGTATACGTGGTTTGGAGAACAGCTCAAAACCTTCACGGAATCGGAACTTGTGAATCGTTACACAAATATGTTGAAAAGCGATACTAAGAAGATATATATATATATATATATATATTTAAA
>NW_017259353.1:505692-510265 GCF_001594045.1 Atta colombica
TTTCTCATTTTTTCATATTAAATCTTTAATATATTTTTGTATTAAATTTTAATGTTAATTAATATACAAATTACATTATTGAGAAGCAATATAAAATGTCTTAATATATTCGGAAACATATTACAATTGATCGTAATGCTGGCTAATTTGAAATATTAAAATGTATGTAAATACATCTCTCACATTTAGTATAATAATATTTCTGATATAATTACGAAAATTAGAATTCGCAAATGAATTAATTATCATTCATAAATTATACATATATATTGTACTCTGCTAACCAAACTTCCAAATATATTACAATCGCATGAATAGTAAATTGTAATAACAGATTTCACCGTGATAAAACACGAAAATTCGAAATACGACAAATGGAAATGTAGAACGAGAAAGCTCGTGATTAATTTGTCATTTATATATTCCGACGGCTACAAACTGTAATTGCACAAGATATATGCAAGTTTTAATAGACTGTATCCAATTCCATAATAAGCGCTCAGAATATGTTTGATAATTGATGGACATAATTAACACCTACAGTACTGATAAGCTAACGGAATATAAATGTTGGTATTTTAATTTATCTTTTAAATAAATCGAAAAAAACAAACGTCATTAAGTATATATCTACCATGTAATATTTTATGTCATTTAAATATATATTTCAAGCAACATTTTTAATTATATTTTATTCTCCTCAATGCAATTATACCTCCAAAATTTACGTAATCCGAATATATCACTACATTAACTTCCTTTTTTTTTTTTATTTAGAAACTCACTTCAGCAATTCACTGTAAAGACTTTGATCTCTTTTGAACTAATTTCTTCTAATTTCAGCTATGATTTTTATGATACATTTCGTCACTCACCGTAGCTTTTTGGCATTTTAGGTCATTGATAATTAATAGTAGAGTTTCAACTTAGGCGTATTAACGTCACACGATTAAGAAGCCGCGGCACCAATGACAATGCTAGGCTCAGAACAACGGCAGTGAAAGATGGTGGACAAAGAAGAGCTGAGAATAACGAAGGCGAAGGCCCCACCACCACCGCTGAATCTCAGTGAAGCGATCGAGGATGAAGTGCTGAACCAAAAGACTGCTAGAAGTGAGTAAAGTACCGCATTTGCCTCATATAAAATGTGTTACGAAGCGTGCAAAGCTGTCTCGATAATCCTAAGTAAAAATGTGAATATATGAGAAGTGAAAAATGAAATTCACGTTCTCCATTTCCCAAGATTTACGGAAAAACCGGAAAAACCACTCATATGTTTAAAATACTGAATTTCTTTTAATTAATTGATTCTTTCACAATTTTCGCTTTCCTCAAATAAAACAAATTTTTTGTTTTTACGATGCAATACTATATAATAATTTATTATATCATCAAAACAGTAGAGGACTTTATTATAAATGAAATAAATATACAAATATATTTATATATTTATTGTTTGATAAACTCCTTAATGCAGAAATGATAATTGTAATATATAATATTATACGAACTTCATTTTAATCACTTTCTTAAGTACACAGATAAGATAAAGATAATTTCTTGAAAGCCGTGTGTGTATTTTTCTCCGCCATGCTTGGTCCGTTTATTTAAAAAAAAAAGCAAGAGAAAAAGAAAGAAAGAGAGAAATTAATAAATATATTTTTGCGTAATTATAAAATTGTTTGCACATTTTTCTGCTTTGCTTTTGTAAACTATACAGTCTATTGACGTGCAGTCGCGTGGAAATAAAAAGATATTTAATTTGCATCGGACATTCGCGAAATCAACCATTCAACTAATTAACGACACAATACACACTCCCGTATTTCATCCCCATTTTTCTTCATTTTACTTCAATTGCATATACGATCGATATCTGTGCGAATCGAAATTTTCCACAAAAACAATGTGCGCTAGGTAACAACAGCAGTGCTACTACGTAACTGTCAAAAATTAAAATAAAAAACCGCAACGCGCACAAACGAATTAATTGAATCCGTATTATTTCGCGTTTCTCGTTTAAGATCTATACTTTCACAAAAACCATTACAAAGTTGAAAAATTAATCCACATACATCTATATTGTATAAAAAATACGATTCAATATATTTTACAAAACCAATATAAAAAAAGTTAAAAAATAGAGAGAGAGAGAGAGAGAGAGAGAGAGAGAGAGATTTATATTACATAGGTATAGAAAAAGTAGTTTGACGTATTTCATAAAAAAAACATTATAAAGAGATCAAAAAACGTTAAGCTGGAAAAGTCAGTTGATGTATTTTTTTTTATATAAAGATTAAAATAAAATTATTTTATAATAATTTTATCTCAAAAATTGATATATTGGATTGTCCGGAAAGTTCATGCCGATTTTGAAGGAAAATTGAAACGCAGAAGATTTAAATTTTTAATTTCATTTATTAAATTTAAATCTTTTGCGGCAGGAATTTTCCGGACAATCCAATAATATTGCAAAATAATTCTTATACTTTAATTATGCAATTATATAAAGGCATTACATTTTATAAATATTATTATGTACATGAATACACATTATTTATTTTACACCTTTTTCTCCATTATGTCAGTTCTTAAAAATGATCTTCTTCTACACGAGGCTGTGATAAAGAACGAAGCGGACACTGTTCGTAAAGTACTTAAGGAGACTGTCGACGTAGATTCCAGAAATAATGTAAGTCATTAAAAACACTTCAAAGAAAAATACACAGAATGCTATTCAATTTAACGTCTACTTTATTTTTGAATTTTTAATTTAGTGTCATTAAGCGCTTCTAATATTATTATTAAAATCTCTCTTAGTATGGTCGCGCTCCGATTCATTGGGCAGCATCTAGAGGAAACACAGAAATTATTGAAATGTTAATACAAGCCAAGTGCGATATCGAAGCGAGAGATAAGGTATGGTATATTTTTTCTTTTTTTTTTTAATTAATCTGTTAAAAAGAGGGAGCGATAGGGTTCACTAAATAACTGTAAATTGAGACAATAAAATAAAATATAAATTCATTCCTCGTAAAAAAGAAAAACTTTTACACGCAAAAATAAAGAGTCTTTAAATTTAATATCGTTGAGTGCTTCCACATAGAAAATTAATGTAAACGTAGGATCTGATAAATGGCTCCTTTTATTACACATTATATGTTAATACATTTTTGGAACGACACTTCTTTCGGAATTTACTCTAGACGACGACCGACTTGATGAAATTCTTCGTCGGACATTAATTTCCCGACTGTTCATTTCTCTTTCAAGTATGGAATGCGACCCTTGCATATGGCCGCCCAGCACGGTCACCGAGATGCGGTGAAGATGCTGATCAATGCTGGAGCAAATGTATCCGCGGTTAACAAGGTAATCGTCCTTTGACAATCGCTTCATTAAACATTTCATATGAAAGTAAATTCAAGCTTTCCCTTGAGATGAAATTTTGGAATGACACTTCGTAAGTGTCGCGATTCTACGAAATTTGTTAAGCATATACGAAACTTGCGCGAAATATTTCGAAAATAATCGCGTGAAGAAAACTTTATTTAGATAACGAGGAAACTTAGTTCAAATAATTTTCAAAAAATATTATCCAACGAAAATTTGCAGAACATGCTGTGCAGGATTAAATCATATGTTAAATTGGAGTTTATTGATCGCGGATATTGTAGAAAAAGGAAATATTGAAACAGAAATCTCACGGAGGTTGTGAAAAAAAGTGAAATAAGTCGCCGGGAAACCGCGGCGGAGTTGAAATCAATAATGTGTCAATATTGATATTGGCATCGGTCTTAAATAATAGGCGAGCGCTTTCATCATGCCCTCTCGGCGCGTCGTATATAGCATTTTATCACGCACGTGCCGATACGAAGAAAATGAGAGACTGAATTATAAGAGAACGGACACACACGAAGGCAACAACGATCCATATTTTTCTTTGCGAATTGAGACAACATTACGGTGTAAAAATCGCAAATTCGCCTTCGCGAAAGTTCTTCTTTTATAACAGCATAAAAATTATTTTTTTCTTTCTGTTTAGAAACAACACACTCTTTTAATGTGCGGCGCTCGTGGCAGCAACGTCGCCGTAGTGGAGTACTTGGCGGATGCAGTGGAATCGTTAAACGGTGAGGCAACTGACTCCACCGGGGCGACTGCTCTTCATCATGCAGCCATCACCGGACATCCGGCGGTAATCACAGCGCTTGCAAACATCCCGCGGATCGTGCTGGACACCACGGACAAGGTAAGCGAAAATATTCCCTCATTTTAGTATATCACTTCTACATGAACACGCTGGTACATTCGCATTACATTTCGCAGAATAAACAATTTAGATATGTAGGAGATTCTTTTTATTCCATCTCTTTCTAACAGAAAATCATATTATTTCGTTGATTTCTGCAGAAACCACGGAAACAAGCTTTCAAAAATTTTACTGTATAAAGATATCGAAGATTCTACGCGACATTAAAAAAACTCAAGAAATCACGGTAACTGCTTCGATAGATTGTATTGTTACTAAACACACACACACACACACACACACACACACACACACACACAC
>NW_017259353.1:510663-516233 GCF_001594045.1 Atta colombica
TATATATATATATATATACATAATATACATATACATACGCATGTATCTTAAAGGATATTTGTCCATCTACCCATCCATTAATAATATGGTTGTCCGAACTTTTCTTGCGAAAGTTCTTTTACCTAATAACCAATCAAAAGTGTTTCCATGTAGGAAAATTAGTTATGCGATCGCAATTGTGTGTATAATTCGCTCTCGTAAATTATTAATTATTTGTCTCTCTCAGAAAATATTTGCATACATGAATTATGTGCAATTTTATGCATCCTTCGCTTGAAGAGAATCACAGACTAATTGTCTATAACAATATTTTAAAGCATAATTTCGCTTTTAAAAGCAGTAATTATTTGTAAAATAATGTAGAGATACATTTAATGTAAATGCAACGCTTTTAATGAAATTATATAATTCACGCGCGAATTGAAAATAAGATATTTGTTCGATTTAACTCAAATGACGGTCAATTAGTATTCAATACAGCGTCCTATTAGCCGTAATGTTCAAACAAATAAAAATTCATTATCTTTTAACTGTAACATTAATTCAATTCAATCAGTAGAAATCGTATATAAAGCGGATTTCGGAGAGAGAAAAATCCGCTTTCTGAAATCAGTTATCACTTGACAACTCGTTTTTCCGATAAATCATTCGTGCAATCAATCCTCGCATGATCTCTCTCTCTCTCTCTCTCTCTCTCTCTCTCTCTCTCTCTCTCTCTCTCTCTTTCTCTTTCTCTCTCCCCCTCTTCCTCTCTCTCTTCTCGCCATTTCCTGGATGCGGGTCTCCTATGATTTTTATTCCTATGCGCGCCGCAGTGATGATAAGCATCTATCTACAATCCGGGATCAGGCTTGACGTGTGACCTGGGCACTCTCTGGAACATTTCAAGCTGCTTTCCTGCAGAGAATATTGTTGTAGTATCCTTATAAACACGTTTGGGACATGCTTAAAAGCCTTGTTGATCCTAGTCCTTTATACATCGACAATGTATTATATATAAATATCAAAAAACGAAGTTCGCGATGAATGGGAAGGAAATTTTTTCGAAATATATTTCGTTCAAAAGCTGTAACCAAGCAACTGTCATGTATCTAATAAAAATTAACGATCGAAGCCGAGCTTCAGCAGAATTGATAAATTATATTAAATTAAATTATATCATTATTTGTTTATGCTACTAAAAATTATATATTATTATGATATATTAAATCTCTCTCACGCAAAGATATAAATCTCTCTCTCTCTCTCTCTCTCTCTCTCTCTCTCTCTCTCTCTCGCATTTTAATGATTAATAATTAAAATTAAATATCACGTATCTGAAAAACAGTGAAAACGCATCAAAAATTGTACAAGAATAATAGCCACAGTGACTCGGCCATGGAACAGTGCAGTATCGATCGTGGGACGAATGAAGACACAAAAGAAGATATTTATAATTTATCGACAGGAACAATCGACTGTCCGTTTAACGCGCGTGGCGGTAAGAGGAACCGCTCGGATTTCCGCATGTGTAGTATATATATATATGTATATATATGTATACGTTCGCAGATAGGTCAGAGCGTGATCGCATCTCTCTCTCTTGATTCAAATCCTGGGAAAATGGATCTCTCTCGGTCTCTCTTTCTCTTTCTCTCCGGTGTCGACTGCCATAGTGTCCTTATCGAGAGGCAAGCGCAATCCTCTGAAGGCTTCCGCGACTGTGAAACTCGACCAATCGCCAGCTTGAGTACATTTTACGGGAGCCTTTGTAAACAGACTCTCACCCTGCCGTATCCTGGATACTCTTGCTTTCTCATTCAATTTACTCGCGTATCCCTTCTCGATTTTCCTCATTGCTGCGTACGGAATACTAATTTCCCTGAGATAGGCGCGGCATGCTACATCTTTATATGCCACGCAAGTTGCCGCGTATCGGTTAATTATTTTTGGATTATCAGTTACTTCATCCCTCCGAAAATATTGATGTAATGCCGATTAAAACAAAACGTAGAATCTATTAGGATAATTGTGAATAATGATAAGCGCATATTAATATTTTCTATAAATAATGCAATTAATTAATCTCTATTCGTATTTCTAATTTTATGATATCTATTAAGCTATTTTCACTCAATCAATAAGATTGTTAGGTGTCGTTATAGATAATTTGTAATGAGTTCACTTCCGATGTTGCTCAATGTTAGATCATAAGTGTAACAAATATAATGGATAATCTAACAGAAAGAAACAAATCATTTTTGAAAGATATTCTGAGACTATTATATCTAGAATTTTTTAACAGCTGTGTTTAACATCCTGTCACTGCTTAAAGTTTGTAAAATGTAATAGTCATATAGATCACGAAATTTACGAAAAATATTACTCTTAAATTCTACATGATTTGCATTCGTTGAATAAACGTTCCGCAAGAAAAACTAAAATAACATGTTTTTCTAACATTCACTGCAAAAGGTAATAAAGAATATATTGTTGAAAATGTTGCATTTTCTTTTACGCAAATATTATTGTTCAATCGAAAGCTCCAAGTAGTTTTCAGAAAATTCTTTTTATTTACATTTAAAAATAATATAATTGATGTGACACATAAAAAGAACTTTTATTAAAATATCTAAAAATTTAGCTAACTACAAATCTGAAAACAATGTTATTGAACTATTAAAATTATTATTGAACTATCAAAATAATTATTGAACTCAAAGTAATTATGTAAAAAAATCAAGTGATGATGACTACAAAAATTGTGACATTCTAGCGATCTTATCTTAAGAGTTCTACATATATCTGATTACATCCTTCAATAGTCCAATAAAATTATTTTCAAATCTGCATCTGACTAAATTTTCAATATTTTAGCATACTACTTTTTCCGTGTAAGGTATTTTCCATTATTTTCCTTCTGCATGAGACTTACATCATAAATACGAGAAAATTGTGATAATCGCGTATTTTTTTATAATGAATATACATATGAAAGTCTCAAACACTAATTGATTTTCCTAAATCTGGATTTACTTCCAGAAAGGACAAACACCGCTGCACTGTGCCTGCGCCAAAGAGCACTTGGACGCGGTTGAGGTCCTTATAGGATTAGGGGCGAATGTAGATGCCCAGGATAACGATGGCAATACTCCACTTCACGTAGCTACTAGAACGAGGCACACAGGAATCGCGCAATTATTATTAAAGGCCGGAGCAAACACCGAACTAATTGACGCGGTAAATTGAATAGTTGAGCGATTACATCTAACGAAGATGAAGGAAAAACAACTTAATAGGATAAACGAAATTACTTATAAACCCATATTAATAATAGCAATTAAACATTAATATTAATTTTTTGGAATAACGTAGAAAAAAGTTATTCTTATTAAAAATTTAGAATAACTCCTACAAGCAAATTTATATTTTTATTCAACGTAATTTCTTCATATTCATTTAAATGAACTGATATAATTCGCAGTAATATCGTATAACAACGGATCATTATTTTATCTCGCATATTACAGTCATTATTTCATACGATTAATCTATATCAACTATCTCTCCAGGAGGGTTTTACTCCTCTTCATGTCGCTGCAAGTCAAGGATGCAAAGGAATACTCGACTCCATGATTCAACATGGGGCCGATCTTAACAAGCAGTGTAAGGTACAGATATATCTCGAAATATAATCCGTGCCGAGACTACCGTATGCACCACAACGAATAACAATATTTTTCGATGCATTATTATACATAGAAATATCTCGACATTCGATCGCAAACATGCAATCGCAATGAATAAAATTAATTGGCAGAAAAAAAAAGAGATGCAAAAAAATATCTACAACCGGGACAAAAGAGTACATTGTACAAATTGTATTTCGTACGTATTTCCTTCATTATCTGTTGCAGAACGGTAATACACCTTTACATTTGGCCTGCCAAAACAACGAAGTAGAAACAGTAGAGATATTAATTAATAAAGGCGTCGATCTCAATTGTTTGAATCTGGTATGTAAAACGTGAATTACTACTTGTGTATACTCATAATAATATTGGCCGACAAAATTTCATGTTTCTTAGTAGTATTTAATATAATAGTATTAACTTAATAGTTTTTTTTTACGGTGATTTCATATCTGTTTGTCAAATTTATGACAGCAGAATTTTGAAGCAACATGCATTTGAAAATTATTTTATTTTTTTATTTCTTCTGCTTAAGTAAATAAATAATTTACAGAGAATAATTATAATTGAATTTAATATAATTTTTTACTCATTCAAATAAAAATAAATTATTTTAATTAAGAAAAAAACCTTATAGAACGAGCAATTAAAAATGTATAAAAAGTATATTTAAAAGAGATATATCAATTACAAAAAATTGAAGCTCATAGGATAAGTTCTAAATTCCTTTTCAGAATCAACATCACAAAATACATAAAAATCAGCCAAAATTACTAATTTACCAAAATCATTATCAACCCATATAATCATCCTGAGATTGCATAGCTTGTTACTGCAAGCAATATTACACTTGCCAATCGTCAGGCTGAAATTAAAATTTTTACAACTACATACTAGATCGGAAAACTTACAATAAGAATTGTTTGATTTTCTATTCCACTTTCAATTTGCTTTAGAGGCTTCAATCGTCCATACATATTGCGGCTGAGATGGGACATACGGATATTTGCGAATTACTTCTTGCGGCAGGCGCGAATATTGAGCAGAAAGAACAGGTAAATACATTTATGTAGTTTAGAAACAAAATTGGATATTATCATGTTATATCCTTTGATGATATAATTAACCGAATCCGTTTGTGTTCCATATAAACCCTATTATCGACGCTTGACTAAATTTATGGCCATTGCTATATATGTTATCAAATAAATCGTCGAATTTAGAGTTTGCACTATGGTAAAATTATAACAATACAATCAAGCACAAATTATTCAATAGTTAATTAAATTTTATTCATAAATTAATTACTGAATTCATTTAATAATTTAAATCGCAATTCTTACAACATGAAAGAAAGTTCAAGAAATGCGAGAACTAATTAAAAAGAGAATCTAATTAAATCTTCGTAAAATGATGAAATATGTTATAAATACTAAGGTAACAAGGGTAATTGTTAAATATTGCTTGTATTATATTCTTTTATAACGTGGCTTAATTAAAAGATCTGCTTTAATGGTGATCTCCTACATTGCTTTAAATCCAATCAAGATAATGATTCATTACCACAAGTTTATTAGGAATCAAAATCACATGAACAAATTAAACTAATACCGATACACAAGTTAATTATGAAAATGTTAATGAGAGTATTTATATTCGCAAAATAACGCAATTTTAATGTGACTTGTTTCTCAATATGTAGTAAAAATGCAAAAAATATTTATACAAAGAAGTTATTTTTTTAAATTTTTAAAAATCTCATTTAAACTTTAAAAATTTTTTTAAATCTTATTTTTAAAAAGTAAAATATTTTTAAAAAGTATTACTTATTTTTAAAAAGTTAATAAAATAGCAATTTATTAACAAAGAATAAAATATCATATTTCTTAAAATCATTTT
>NW_017259353.1:516333-527850 GCF_001594045.1 Atta colombica
CAAATATTCGTACAGTTGAAAAATTTAGCTTTTACAATGAGGAACGTGAAACTCTTTTATTTTATATTAGGACAAAATGTACTCATTTACGTACTTCTTGCATTTTCTGTGTGTATTTTATTTCTTTTTATTTTGTACAAGCGCTACGAAGAATGCTATAAAAGATTCAATCTTAAGACACAGCTCTAATAATATAACATCCCACTCTTGATTAACACATTGGACGAAAAGTCTGTTGCACGTGCACAGTACGAGAGGAACGTCGATTCTGTCGACAATGTGACACGTGCCACGAGAAATTGACTCGCGCTATTTGCAGAAAGCTCCAAACGTCTTATTCCTGATCCAGCATGCTACGGTTAATGTGATATGGGTGCCGGATTGACGGCAACCGTTGCAAACTTGATAATAAAGTTAAACCAAAGTTTATCCTGACATTTGCAGAGCGGCCGAACACCACTTTACATTGCGGCAAGAGGCAGTTTCACAGCCATCGTCGACATGATCATTAAGACCGCTAGATTAGATTATCCGACCCCGGTAGGTACATATCCACCGTAGTTACAAGAATTTCGCTTAACGTTAATCGTCTTCCCTTTCATCTCATGTCTGATAGACACAAACCACAAACAAGATGATAACAAAATGCAGAATATGTAATATTAACTGCAGTATCTCGTATATTTCAATCGCAAAAATTGATATTTGTTTTCAATTTAAATTTATTCAGATTGTTTATAATGTTTATATTGTATTAATTGTTCTATGAAAATTTTATATTGCTTCAAATATTGTTCCAACAAAATTTGTGCGAGTCTAAATTTTAAAACAAAAAAACAAATACGTATCTCTAGTCACTATTCATACAGTACAGGTCAACAATATTACAGCAATATTATTAATAGTTAGCAAGTTATATATTGCGATAACATTATAATATTGTAACAATAACATTGTAATATTGTAGCAATGTTGTTACAAGCTTTTGTGCTGGATAAATACATTCTACTTGTTTTACATATATTAAATTAAAATCAGCTAAGAAAATTGGACGAGAACAAAAAATTAGATTTAAGGAGAATTCAAATTCTAACAAGGAGGTTCGAGAGTTGACTCCAGCACGGAGGTGGTGGAGGGAAGGATCGCGTGGTGGCAGCATCTCCAGCAATAATGGTCGCCTCTCGGAGCAAATCCGATCCATTCTTTGGAAGTTGGCCTATAAACAACTTGCCCCTGAAGATTGGAAAAAATTAGCTGTTCACTGGACCTTCACCCCTGAACAGATTAGAGCTATCGAACATCAGTATACGGGTAAATCGATATTATGTATCATAATATTATTTCTGTCATCGTAATTTATTTACGTTTCTCAGAGAAACATCAAAATTATTTGTCTCGCACGGAATGCAAGAGATCCAGATTCGACTCCTGGTCGAATATTTTTCGCAATAAGTTTATTACAGTTTTTTAAAATTAATTTGAGAAATTTGGGAGGATTATTAATATTTCAGATTGCGTTGAAAGTCCGACAATCGGCACGCAATTATCAATATTCTGAAATTAATTCATTTATATGAATATAATAGTACAACATCTTAATATTCAGATCGTAATGGCGCTTTGTATTTAAAGTAATGTATTCAAAATTATTTGTTTAGTTTCATATATATCGATGCATATCAGAAAGAAAAGGATTAATTGATTCATTTTTTATGCATTACGCGTTATGCACATTCCGTGCTCCCGTTCTTTATAAATATGCATTCAACATAAAATAAAAATGACAACATAAGATAAAAATCGTAAAAGTTAGCTAGTTAGTTAATAAGATAAAAATTAAATAAAAAAATAAAAAAATTAACAGCTTTTAATTTAATTACTCTTAAACTTTAATTTATTAATTTTTTCCTTTTTCAGTTAAAATTCTTCTTATCTATAAACATCTTTATGGAAAAGATTATTTATATAGGTAAAATACTAAACATCAGTTTTTTATTAAGAAATATCTTTAATATCTCGTATGATTTACAAAAAAAATAAAATATTAAATTAATCTGATGATTTACTATACTGTAATTATTTAAAGTAATGTGATTTGAAGAAAAATTATGATATTTTGATAAAAATAATGTTTTTCAAAATTAATTTTATTTGATTTAATTCGATCTTAACGAGTTTTTGTCCAACTTTTAACTTATATATATTAATTTTATAACTCATTAACTTTAACTTAATTTATTAAAAAAAAAACATTTACTTACTCAATCCTGCGTAAAATTAATTACGGATTATACGTGCGAATTTGTACCTCAATGTTCCTATAGTGCGTCTAGAGCAGCCTTATGAAAAGGACGATAAAGCTCCAATTATAGGTCCCGCGAGTTTCAAGGAGCACGGATTTCGAATGTTAATGATCTGGGCCTCCGGATTAAATCCAGACGTGTCACTGATAAAAGAGCTCTGTGAAGCTTTATCAGCGGTGGACAAGAAAGCAATTGCTGGTATATATATATATATATGTATATATATACATATATAAATCCGGTATACATTCTATTCCGGTATATTTATACGTACAACATATATATAAATCTTCTTTTTCTTTCTTATTACTATTGTTATCCAATTGTTATCTCAATAAACTCCTTACTACACGCAGTAAAAATATCCTTTATTCGCAAGGATAGCAATGGATTACAGCGCGGCTGACGTTTATAGAGATAACAATAACAATCGTAATATATAAGATTGAATTTCATATAGAATAGAACTTTCTGCAACGAGATTCTATTTGCTTTCACTCATTTGCAGATTCCATTCATAAACAAATGGAGCAGGGAGATGATGGTGAGGTAAAATCGAAAGGGCAACGATGTCATAAATGCTCCATTGCGTGAATATTTACAAGTGCCAAATTCACATGCAAATTCTACACATATGAAAATCTGAACGAAAATTGTAATTTACGTAAGACGTAATAGTTATTGTCAAAAGCTTACCTGCATTTTAATGAGAAGAGTTCAACGAACTTGGCAAATGCCATTAACGAGGGAAAAAAAATAAAAAATACATATAATGTTGTATAAATACCTTTTATACTAACAATTCGCAATGTTACGCAAATTCTTAGGACAGAAATTACGAGTACAATTTACAGCGCAGGTATAGCTGTCACTATTATTTTGAAAGAACAAGAATTTCTTGATAAAATCAGGTATGTAATTCTACAGTGTATATTGATATACACTAATTTTTTAGTCAAAATTTTGATGTTTAAATCTACTTAACATGAATAAGACTTATCTTAAATAAAACTATAAAATAAATTATTGATGTTATTATACATATAAAAAATCATGCAATTTGAAAATCCGAAGAAAATGAAATTCATAATAAATTATTACTTCTTAATAAATTTTCCTTAATAAAATTGAACCAGATGGATTGCATAATTATATCTTATTATATTGTAGAAAAATTGATTGAAGATTGTAAATACAGTAGCTTCATTCATCGTAGAATAAAAATTCTACGAACCCACTATATATCATCGCTGGGTTAAATAATATCATTTACCAAAAGACGATAGTGTAAGAGGAATATCATTTATACAACGCGACGATAGTGAAGAAGGTATTTGAATTATATACAAATAATATGCAAAAAATAGGATAGGGTACGTAGTTCAACAATGACCCATGTAAATTTCAGAGGCTTATACCATATCTCTTTCAATTATTGAATTAAAGATATGAGTTTTGGCATACAGTTTATGAATTTAATTGGCTACTGTAAACAATAACTTTTAAATTATTGTTTACAATAACTTTAATAACTTTAAGTTATTTTTTTATGTTAATCACAATTTCGATTATTTAAAAAATCGGAAGAAGTGGTGATTCATTGTGTACAAGGAGTATATACACAATGAATCATGCTATTTTTTATAAATAACTACATGTTTTTTACCGCGAATTGTTGAGATTATTATAATTTTGCTATACTTAATAAATATTTATTTATAAAATAGATAATTATAAGATGGTGAGAATTCACAAGACCGATTACTGCGTTTTTCTTCCGTTTTGAGTGAAAAAGCGTCAAATAAGTATATTTTTATTGAAATTTTAAATGGGGCCGTATTCTAAATAATTATTATAATGAAGTATTATTTTGAGGTTATCATAAAAAAGATTATGTGCGGTCTACAATATACTATGGTTCATTGTTCACTACTCAAAATGATTCATTGTAAACCTCCTAACCTTTTCCATGATAATCTCCTAAATAATGTGGTGTAAAATAATATAACAGAAAAAATTGCTTACAGAATAATAAAGCCAAATGTGCACATAAAACTATTGCACAATAAAAAAAAATGATAGGCATAACAACAAAAATATAAAAAATGCATAAAGCTACAAAAAACTTACTTTGCAACTTGAAATTCTTAAAATGTGACATTACATAGCCGTCCTTAGCGCGATCTGCCAGTCGACTGGGAAGCCGAGAAGGGGTTCAAATGCGAGTCGCTACACGATAGCAGCATACTTTGATAACGTCACATTTACGAAATATCGCAATGGGAAATTCATAGGTATACTACTAGTTCACTGTTGGACTACCTACCCTATTTAAAACGGAGTATTTGAACAATTATATGAAACCAAGCCGTCCTAAGCTAATCTTAAAGCAGACTATCATTTATTTTATTTTGATGATTCTTTTATAGAGAAACGCTTCCGTTATTCGTAGAAACAAAAGTACAATTAGTACTCAGAAGTCATCGAAAAAAGCGATACAATTGTAAAATCAAACAATCGAACGTAAACTCTTCGGAATAATATTAATAACGCATAGATTAAGTGTGAGAGTAAATTTTGCAGGGCTTTCGATGTGATAACAGTTTATTAGATTAGATCTCGAATAAAGAATATAATATAAAATCGATAAATAGATATGCGATTATCGCACGATTCTCGAGAGAGACAATCTACATATCTGAAATTTACAAATTTAGACTCTTAACTACGAACGATTATATGTAACTTTATCTTGTATTACGCAAAAATTATATAAACTAAAAATTATGAAATTTTTGATGATTTCATTTACATGAAATCAAATGCATAATAATAATAATGTGTAAGCAAGAGGAAGCAAATTATCTCCTCTCCATCACATTTAGCTTATATAATTTTATAATATTGATTAAAAAATATCAAGAATATTTAAATATGAAAATACTCTTCCTGTATTTTATCTGTCGAACTTTCAATTTTTTTTATAAAATTAAAATAATTATTAACAAAGCGATAATACGAAAGATAATATAGATAAGTACGTACTTACCGCATGGATTAAAAAAAAATCATCGGACTTCCGAAGCTGCTTTCTGAAAGTACGTTTTACAACAATGTACATATCTTATCTTGATGTAATAAATCGTTGTATTCTATATATCGTCATATTATTGTTGCAAATATTATATAAATTATAAATGTGTGGAAAAATGTAAGACTTATATAACATTAGAACTTGTAATAAGTTGCACTGACAAATAAGTTCAATTTTTCAGGAAAAAAGCATCAGTATTTTTCGCGCGTTTCGAAATTACAAACAGAAAACTAAGGAAAATAGGACAAAGTAGGATGACGATTAAGATAATGTGATAATTCATAAGTAACTGACAACTCCAAGTTTTTCTATTAAAATGTGAACGTTTATTAATTCATTCGGAATATTAATTACTCTATAAAAGAATGTCGCTAGCTTCTTAGTGTTCACAGTATGTAACAAAATACTATAAACAATAATATAGTATTAGAGTGGTGAATAGTAGAAATGGAGATAGTGCTATCAACAGCAGTCGTACCGCGACGGATTATTCCATAACTCTTTAATCAATATTATAGACACAATCATAGCCTAATGTGTGTCTTTCTTCGTTGTTGCGAATCTCCGAGGTCTCTTTCGAAATTTATTTCGCAAAGGTACGTATGCCGGAACACAGACTCATCATAAAATATAAATCAATACGCATCTTATAACGCATTCGGACTCGTATATTTGTGACCTTCTATTTGACAATAGAATGTATCTTATGTTTGTACATGTATAAATGTATTTCCGTCTATTTAAAACACTACTCTTAGAGTACCCCATCGCACTCTTAGAGTACACTATCGCAAATTTTAGTAAATATGTTTGGCTTTTTGACCTTATGCTATTTTTTGCTGCAGAACAACCCGTGCTAGCTCCATTCGTTATGACGTTTTGAAAAGATCTTGAAATAAAGATGAAAGAACTATAAAACAAATGCAGATCCAAACATGCTTTGAAGATATCAAATTAAAATGCATAGATTAGATTTTTTGAATTTCTATATTCAATACACTCTAACGCCTTCTGAAAGCAATCAATTTCAAAAAAATAAATAATTTAGTAATATATTGCCCAAATAAATACGTTTTCGTTAATAACGTCGCAGACGACAGTGTTAATTTTCTTATAAATACAAATTTGAGAATCGGAAAAAAAAATTATTTTCAAATGCTGAAATTTTTAAAGTGAGTAAACTACATACGAAAAAAAGGAAAAAGATATCGAGATCAAGTCAAATGATCGAGTCATGTCTGTGTGCTTGCACTGAATTAAACTTTACTTACGTTTTTTTATTTTTCTGTTACCTCCATAACCCTTACATCCAATCAGTAAATTGAACATGACGAATAGATTTATTATCTAGCAAATAAATTTCCTTAACGATAGAAATCGAAAAAAGAAAGTATCAAGTTGTATATTCTAACGCTGTCGTCGCGCGCGCGATAAGTATAAAACTGTGGAAAGAATCAAGAAAACACACAAAAGAGAGAAGAAGCGACAATTTGATCGTCCGCAAATGAAAATGAAAAAACTTAGAAAAGACGATAGGATAAACACTATTGCTGAGAATAACCTAATTGGAGACCTCGAGTCGATTTGTCAAGTACAGTACATAAATAGAAAAAAGATGTTATCCTTTTGAAGTCTTTTAACATAATAAGGTCTTTTAATATGATGGCTTGTTACCCGTGATTGATCATTTCTTCATCTGTTTTACGATTAATTTCGATTAAAGACAAACACGTGTTATTTTATTATTTCTTACACTAATCGATACTTATTCGCAGTACAGTTCCAACTCAACGTGCATCTCAATCCGTGATCGTGCATCGACGTTAATATTCGCAAGATATTTGCCTTTTTCGCCTGCATCTTGGACCAAATGATGAAGTCGCTCATGTCTGTTTAATCTGAACACGCAGAACATGCAAACGTATATGAGTTTCAAAATAATAGAAAAAAAATACAAAGCTGCATAAGTCAATCACTATAAGAGTTTCGTTTAAACCTGCCAAAAATTTATTAATGACAGATCATTGATGAGTTATTCATCAACAAATTCATCGCACATATTTAGATTTAAATGTTACTCTCTACAGGGAAAAATTGAACTTTTTGTAGAAAAGTTATCGTCAATTATCTGTGTATATAATACATATTATTATATATCATTACATTTAATATATATAATATCTTTTAGTTATCCAAGATATAAAATTAGAAATTTTTAGAAATTAATCAATAGTAATTATGATGAATTACGAATCTCAATTGTAAAAGCCGTAGCAGTCTCTTAACTTTATTCAAAAACTCGAACGATGCAAGTGCACGAAATTCAGGACGAAAAGTCAAGTGGTCTAAAATCGATTTCAACTTTGAATCGGAGTTTGCTGTACATACATAAAAGTATCTCCGAAGTAGGACCTCGCGAGTGGCACCAATCAATGAAGTGTCGTATTAAATTTTAAATCTACTCGACACTCGCTTGATTCTCTGTAACGTTCTAGCTTTTCGTCGCGAGTTTTCCGCAATTTTTCTCTTTCCCTGTTGTGTACACCTATAAAAGTCGAGCAAATTTGCGAGCAACAATATTGCCTCTTCTTCGATTGTTTGCACATTTCTTGCACATCCCACGAAGTAATCATATTTCTTTTTCTTCATATATTTCTCCAACGCAGATTTAAAATAAAATAGGGCAAGTGTTCTCTGTTACCGATATATAAACTGCCTTGCAATAAGTATACGAATGTGTACATTAGCAACAAAAAAGGGGAAGAATCTCAAACCGAAGTCGAGACCGGTTTCTGTCTTATTTCCTTTAGCGACGGTAAGGATGATAATTGTTGCTGTTCGACGTAGATCCTGTGTAACCCCTTTGGGGCCCACCACCGTAGTTGTCAGTTCCTGGCGCAGCAGGAACGCTCGATCCATATCTGGCGCCTGTATAGAATCGCACAAAAGAACATAGTACTATGTGCCAGGACGTGGCAAGAGGACGTAATCGGAGAAGGTGGTAACATAGAGCAGTGACTCGCGTTATTCTACAACTCAAGAGACTGATCCTCGATGAAAGATTTGAACATGTAAGAAGCGGAAGAAGCTTAATTTTTTGCAATCCAAATCAACAGATGATCAAAAATAGATGAAATTTTAATAATGCTATTATTACCACTGCGTTTAAATTTTTCGGAGATGCATTGGCCATTGATAAAAATCTGACAAAATTTAGCATTAATAAATTATTAATAATAATTTAAATAATTTATTAATGTGCATTCAAAATTTATTACATTTAATTCAAATAAAAAGATGTCATTACATATTCATGTAATAATTCCAAGTTGTTAAAAGTATCCCTTATTATGGATACATAATAAGAGATATTAGCAATAAAGGATCGTAGCAATTTAGAGGTACAATATTTTGTGAACGTGATATAGGATTGCAAAGAGTTAAGATTATTGGGATTAACTTAAAAAAAAATTATAACAGGAAATGAAGATGCTAAACTTTCCACAAACTCCAAATCTAATCGATAATGAATATTTTAAATTATATAATTGCCAATTTAATAAAATAATAATTACAATTTAAGTTTCTTTTTATTATTATATCAATAGCATTTGCAATTATAAAGACGGTCTTGATTGAATTAATCTAAGAAATCAATATTACTAGAAAATGAATTACTGAAAGATGAATAACTGTATAAATATCTAAAAAGTATGATCCACAATATGTGAATAAAATGAATAAAACAATACGAGAAAAAATTACGCTATGCAAATTCATATTTAATTATTGTACAAGTTAAGACGCTACAGATTCTCAATTTTATAATAAATTTTATAAAAATAGATTTTTAAAAATTATATGTTCAAACAGAAAAAAAGAAAATATTAAGAGAAGACAAGTAAAGAAAATTAATAATGTCTTCTTTTAGATCGCTTGGATTTATAAATATTTAATTAATTCTCTTCTGCAATAATATATCAGATATATAAATATAGTAACATGAACAAAATGAAATAAGAACAACGAGAAGAAACAAGAAATATTTGGAGCAAGCAAAAATGAAATCTGGACAGGAAACAGTCTAAAGGTACTACGTGTAGAATCAGAGAATATATGTCTCGCTTCTGAAACGATCTGAGGCGCAGAATGGATGGGTAAATGGATAGATAGATAAATAAACAAATTGATGGATGGATGGATGGATGGATGGATGGATGGATGGATGGATGGAAGGATGAGTGGATGGATAGGTGATTGGCCAAATGGAGTTTTGCGGAAGATAATTTGAAAACTCGAGAGCAAACGGTCTGAATTAATATCACCGACCTATATAGATCTCGAAAGAGGTTTCACACATCTTCTTTCCGTATCCGAGAGATCCGAGCGTGCATCATAGCGGTGGCTTTTAGGACCTCCGGACGAGTTTCGGATCGCGACGAGTTCGTGACTAATTTGCAAAAAGGGACGCCTGAAAAACGGGTCAGCTCTTTGACATCAACTTTACAGCTGTTCACGGCAAAGCGCAGGAATAAAATCGGAACGTTCACGCGATTTATCAATTTCTCTTTAACGCTTTCCAATTCAATCTTATTTGTATAAAAAACGTTTTTGCCTTTGGAAAAATATCTCGATCAAATATAGAGTCAAAAAAAAGCGTCCCTTTCTGAAACTAATTCAGCGATATAAATAATTAATAGTGTTTAATTAATAATTTATAATCATGATACTTGATCTTTTCGTTTAATTAGGAGCTAAAGAATTAAAAATAATATGTAAAAAACAATAAAAGTGAAATTTTTTCGAAGATCATAATAAACATCATTACTATCATTATTATCATTAGTATATGCAATTGAAAAGCGTTAAATACATGTTATCTTTTAATGGCTTATAACTTTTAACGTTTCATTACTTAAAACAATTATAGAAATATCGTCACGATTAAAGATAACACATATATATCCATAAAAAAGCAGAACACACCTTAAGACTTACTACAAAGATACTACAGTCTAAAGGATAAGCGATAAAATTTAATGTTAGCTTAATAATGAAAATCGTACAGCTAACATATGACGGTGGCTTAGTTAATCTTACTGTATAAACCGAGCGCACTTACTTCTGACTAATTTAATTAATTAATCCTTACACGGTAATCTTACTGCGCGCCATCTCAATTGCTGGAAATGAGCTTAAAGTCACCGCTATAAAATTAACAAATTATAATATATAATCAAAACTATGGAGATACAACCGGCACGTAATACGCGCAAAGAGAAATTCTGGCCGGAAGTTGTGTGAGTCCATTCTTGCACTCATCCTCTCATACTCTCTTTCGTTTTTTTTTTGCCACTCTTTCGCACTCTTTCTTGCCCTTTCCCGTCTCGCGCTTAGGAAAACTTGTTTCTCTTAGCCGTTCGAACGACGATCTTTTAGCGTCTATAGGGATGGTAATTCGTGTGTTGGGTCAAGGAGAATCGTTGAGGACCAGGAGCTGCGTCTCCGTTGGGAATGAAGGTAGGACTTCCAGTTTCGACGGTTTTGAATTTGGGAATCGGGAGGACATCTGGGGAAAAAAAGGTAAGGAAGATCGTTAGAGCTCGTTTCATCTCTGGGAATACACGTTTCTCCCTCGAGTGTCACTCCTTTAGAGGAAACTCGAGCGAGTTTCGTGCAAGGGGTCGAGGATAGTACAAGACAGAAAGGAGAGAAAGTGGATAAAGGTTCACGAGCGTTTTCTCTTCGAAGATGGCCTTACTTCAAGTAGCTGAGCACGATCTCATGAAGTTCCTAATTTAACCCTTTAACCGAGTTTTTGTTTTTATAATATTAATACTATAATTATGTATTCTGTGTTGATTGCTAATGATAAGTCTTATCTAAAATTATTGTTTACGTATATGATAATATGATACGAATTCAAGAGCATCGTGCATTACAATACACACAAATCATCTCTATATCAAATGGCTTATAAATTAGAAATCATATTATCTAAAAATTTGAGTCCTGAGTTTATTTAATTGAAAATTATATATGTACCATTTTGATAATAACGATGCACTTTTGGATGAACTTTTCATCATTTAAGTGTATATATATATATGTATATATATA
>NW_017259353.1:527950-529429 GCF_001594045.1 Atta colombica
TTTAACGTATAAAAATTATACGCATATTAAAATTACGGACGCCAGTAAAATACTTTAACTGCCTGCCCGGTTAATGGGTTAATAGATTAAGTGTACTTAGAGATTAAGCTTCGATTTATGGAACATGTCAACACTAATGATTCAAACAATACAAATCTCTATAACGAAATCATGAAACAAAAAAAAGGACTTTAAAAACTTTTAAAATAAATCTATACTTTATTTCAACCATCTTTAAGTAAATATACGAAAGTGCTGACATGTCGAATACCAGGCCAACTCGAAACTGAGACTTTTCCGTTGCAACGCAAAAGAATTCGTTATAGAAAAGCAGAAGTTATTTCCAGTGCAACAGCTCTCAATATAGTAATTATTATACAGGATGACACGCCTCAGATTCGAGAGAACATGGCGGGATATGTATGTTGGGACGCGCATAAAACACTGCACTAATTAAAAAGCTTGTCTCCACCGTTTCCGATACGTTCTGAATATATGCGGCAATGAAAATTCAAAGAATCCATTCAATCAATATTTTCTAACAGTGGACCACCTCTGTAATCCCGTTTTCTCATTAACGACAGCAACACCGTGCATACGAAAATTGTCGCGATATCAACTCAATAATTTCCGCATGAAAAGTACGCATAAATTTTTACATCAAAAATTCTTATTCCACGTATAAAATATAAATATATCCGTGATATATTGCCTTTCCAATGAAATATTCTTCGTATGATGTCTGCTGCATTTCAATTGGGCGCATATGATCGCGTATGCACGGTGGAAATCGCAATGCGTAATTGCAAAACAGAAGCGGCAAAAAGAAAGAAGGAGTCATATGGAACGCATGGTGTCGATAGCATTAATCTGAGGGATCGAAGGGAATCGATCGACGGACAGGTGCGCACCATCGCAATCATAGTTTTAAAAAAACACATGTAATCTCTTTTCTCGCGCACTCGCATGCTCGCTATCATTCGCACCATGTACATTGTATTCGCACTATGTAATTATATATAATATTAAATTATATATAATTGTTTAAAAAAAATTTGTTTTTAATAATATTTGAACTAATCACTGGCACTCACATACAGTATCCCGCGATAATAGCTCTAAATATGCTAGTACGATCGTCACTAGAAATAAAAATTTATGCTGTGCAGTGTTTTAAGTCTCTCAACCACATGAAGTTAGTTACACATAACTACGTAAGGTGCGAGCTAATTTAAGTGAAGGGATCGATTAGTTTGATTGATAAGAATTTTTTTTTCATCAATATCATTTTCTATTTAATCATAATTTCTCATAATCTATACCAGTGTATTTTTATGAATGATTTTTTTCTATATTATATCATCATAATAATCAGCATATCAACTTATCATCATTATATCATTATATATATATTGTGTTGTATATAGATTTATATATAATATTATATATGTCTCATTATGATCATTATTTATATTATTA
>NW_017259353.1:529529-538280 GCF_001594045.1 Atta colombica
TAGTAATAATAATAGTATAAGTAGTAATTGTAATAGTAATAATAATCGTAGTAGTAATAATAGTAATAATAGTAGTAATAGTACAGTAACTATCATAATAGTACTGTTATTTTATGTGTTGTCGAGAATGGGGGGAGGGAGTAAAATCGTATGGTGTATGACGTACTCGTATGAGCTAGATAACATGATGAAAGCAACGGTGTACGCGTGTGCGTGCGTGCGTGCGTGCGTGCGTGCGTGCGTGCGTGCGTGCGCGCGCGTGGGTGTGTGTGTGTGTGTGTATGTGTGTGTGTGTATTCGTTTATCGACAAAAATTAAATGATAAAGCAATTACTCGTAAATTGTTATATACATCTCACTTGTTCGTCTATAGCTATATAATTGCATCAAATACGAGAAATACATTTCGCAAAGAAAATATAATTCTTGCACTCGATGGAATCAATTACATATGGATAAATAAAATTTATTAAACAATTCATGAGCAACTTATTTGTTCCTTAATATTTGTCGACAAGCATGTATATGTGTAAAAAACAAAAAGGAACATGGAGAAGAAATCAGCGGAATGAGTCGACGTCGATCTCTTCTATTTGGACTATCATATTGTTACACGTTAGATTGATTAATATCCTTCCTTCGAAGACACGTCAAAGATTCTTCCGAAAAAAACGAACATACACGTTTTTCTAGCATACGTCTTTTTCTTGAACTATATGTATGCCTAGCTTTGATTCAACCTCTTTCGCCTACCGCTCGTCTATCTATCGATTTTCAATCCTTCGAAATTTCTTCATCGATCCTTTTACCTCTGAATCTGATCTATGTCAGTTATCTGTAGGATTCACTTCCAAAATGCCTATTTCAATTGATTTCACTGTCAAACTTCTAAATATCCCTTTTCATCGCTTCAAACTTCTGCTTACGTCTCAGAATATATCAATATCAATTATTCAATTAATAAATTTGCTCCCGATATTTCTATTATACGTTTATATTTAGTTTCGTACTATACGTAATGTCATCGTATCGATATAACGTCAGACGTTTTCTATAAATTTCAAATAAACCAATTCACACTAATCATTATAGAATTATCATCGCCAATATTTAACGTCAGATTCTCAAAGAAGATGTTTAATGAAATGTGACGATTTTTATTTCGTACAGCATGGAATAAAAAAAACATTTCAATGCCAAAAGCAACATATCACATAAATCAACAGGATCTTCATTTAAAGAGCATATATTTTTCGAATACTCTCTTAACACAGATACAATTTTTCAGATTTATTTCAGAAAATTTTGTTTGATATAAGATGGCACTTGTTTGCAGCATCTCATGGAAAATACATAAGATGCTGTTGAAAGAACATTAAAACACAATAACAACGAGTATTGGCTTGCAATATTATTTAAGAATTTTAATATAAATAAATTTTAATATTCTATTATATGACTGAGCTAAAAAATATTATATTCAAGAGATTTTCGTGTTCTGTACAACCAAAAACACGAAGAACGTGAAACTAATTTAAAAAATCCTTTTGAATGAAATGGTTGATGAAAACAGTGATTTTTTTCTATATTTTTACTAAAAAATCGTAATTACATATAAAAATATATATTCTAATGGAATTTATAATAGAAAAATTATATAAAAAATAGAGTATCAAAGTAAAAGAATAAAAAAGTTTTGATATTACACGCTGTATTGATTTCAATGGTAATATTTAAGTTCATACTAATTAGTCCCATCGAGCAAATAAAATCGTCAAGAACAATTTGCATCAAATGTTTCATTGAGAAATGATCGTTCAAGCATTAAATGGCTCTATGAAAAACAGTTTGGCGTTATACAATCCGACGTTGCGTATAGTTTGAATCCTAATTTATAATGCAGCTTAATTAAACTTCGGCACGTGCATTCGTTAATCTCGAAGGAACGCCTCGACCAACTTCGGTCCCATCACACCCACGCCACGCAAACTACATCAATTGCAGAGCCCTGCTATTCGCGTAAAATAGACGCAGAAATTCGCGTCACGTCAATTCAATCTGATACGTGTACCGAAAACGCCATTCGTGTCTCCCTTTCATTTGTCGTTCGCCCACGCCAATCCTCCCATGTTCTCTCTCTCCCACCCATCGTGTCAGAGATAACATCACTAAAAATAGATAACGATCGTTAATTATTTTTTAACTACTTTCGTAATTTTCACTCGTCGATTCATCTCTGCTTGATTCTCCATTCCTTCGTTTTCACCATGTTCTTTTTTCATATGCATAAAGGATACTAACATGTTCCGACGAGTTCTATTTGACGATCGTTTCTTGTCGCATTTTGATAATTAACATTACGCACGTGCCCTACGAACCTACAGAATGCTTCATCGACATAAGGATACTCTGTGAAAAGAAAAATGGAGACGATCGCAAGAGAAATGCGATGACTGAGAGTCTCCTTCCATTTGATTTGTAATCACGATTTCCTCTTTTTTTTTTATTTTTCTTCTCTTTTTCTTTTTTCTTTTTGCATGGATTCGGAGGGTAATTCCTTCCGACAAACGGTAGGTTCGAGGGGCTTCGATTTGGAAATATTGCGCCGACACTCTTCATCACATCTTCGTTTTAATAAACACTAACGGTTTTTTAGCTATGATTTTTTTTCTTTTAATGCAAGTACTCCCTACATACTATACGTAGTGCAGCTTAGTAAACTTTATTCTGTTTCGCGTGGTTTTACTTAGTAAGATTTGGCAAATCTTAAACCTGATTCTCGGTACGCGATGATTACTCGCCAACTTGTACCCCGTACGATCTATGCTCCAGTATTACTAAAATGTGTTTATGAATATTTCTCTAAATATGCGTATGTATGTCTGCCATTTAGTTGTTAACGTCGGATATTTACGTCTACATGCTCACTTGTCGTCTCCTAATCGTTCACAATCACGCAACCATTTCGCTCGTTTTTCTCCTTTCGCACGATCTTCTCACACCATCCTCCTCATTGAGAAATTGAATCTATTCGTCTTTCTTCCCAAAGCCCTTCTTTTCCCATTTTCCGTAGTCTTACGTCTCTGTTATTTATATTCTCATCATTTCTTTAAATCGCAACTAATATCGGATTAAACTTGCACAAGCTTAACTTCTTAATTTCGTTTTTTTTTTTAGAAAAAAAAAGAAAAGTTTTTTTTTAGCAATACTAATATAAAGTGTGTGACACTATTAATAAATAATTTCCAATAATCGATCTACTAAATAATTTCTTGATTCTTTGTGTATTTTTCAGATCTGTTAAAAAACACGAATATATCCGATTCCTCCTTTAATTTGTCGTTCATTATCAGTGGCTCGATCACCGCTCCTATCAATCAATTCATTATCCTGCAATTTCGTCAATCATTCAATATTCATTCATTTCGTCCATTCATTTCAGTCATGTATGTCTCGTTCTGCCTGTGATTTATCATATCCCATTTTACTTTCTCCTGCCTTGCTTTCTAACAAAAGAATTAAATTACAACGACTTATATAATCAACGACTTAGATACGCTTTCCTTTTTCTTTTTACTTAAAAATTACGGAATAATTATGATTCTCATAAGAACACAATAGTTGGCATTTGTGGTTTCATTAAAAATATTTCACTTTTCCTATTTTAACACTTGTCTACAACGGCCTTATTTCGAGAATTACGAGTTTAATTAATTAATTAGACAATAATCGATATCTTAATTATTGATCCTATGCACCGTAGTCACTCGTGTCCCCGCCCGTCGAAAGAAGCGGGACGACTGGGATCTCTATATATATAATATGTGTTTATGATAATTAAAACGAGTCAAGTAAGTTTCATTAATTACTTTTTTTCCTTTCTGCGTTAAGGTACTCTGAGATAATTGTTAATTTATAATACATTTGTACACAACTTATCTCTTAATCAATAATTATATCGATTTACCACTACAATGTCTTGCCCAAGTTTTTCACATTCATTCGTCTTTCATCCCGTCCACCTTTTGCCGTCGCACCCTCTGGAAAGGGGCACACAACGGTCGTACCGTCGCGATTTAAGACACGTTTAAAAAGAGTCCGCCGCCATTATGTCATCAAAGTACGAAGTAAACGTTCGCACTGATAACCATAATAAAAGAGAACGAAAATAAGCCGTCGACTTTGTTTTGCGCGTTGTTAAAACAATTTATTTTTAGAGCTTGCTTCATTAATTGCGAATCTTAATCTTTGTTTATTTAGACATCACGAGATGAAAGTTTAGAAGTCATCATCATTCGTGATGTAATATTGAGAATCACGCGCTCGAGTAGAACAAAATCGAGTTGATAAAAAGAATTGCTGATTTCCAAACGGCAAACGGAAATTTGCTTCGCACTTATCTATCATCGTAAACTATCTCGAGTTAAGAAAGAGAGATCTGTTTGTAGCACTTTCGGTGTGTACTTTCTATCCTCATATTATTTAATGCGATTTCGGCCTTATCCAGCTAAACCTTACGATTTTTTCGTAACAGCTATCATCCTTAGGCGGAGGTAACGAGTTTAATAAACAACTTTTTTTTGTCCATTTTTCGAGTAAACTAGACCGTAAGACGTTAGAGATAGTTCATTAACTATTAGTAACAATAAACGCGAACAATCATTTCACCTTACAGCCAGCCTTTCTAATTCTACTTCGAAGGTGTAATTTAATTAATTCCCAGTCTTTCCAGGTCGTCTTATATACGTCTATTTATCTACTTAACCGAGTCCAGGTTTTTGCTGCGTCCGTTTTCATCTCACATGCATCCCGGCAATCATGCAGCATTCGGCCGCTCAGAATTCTTATAAGACCACGACATCAATTAAGCTCTCACTCCATCGATCTTAATTAATATTTAACATTCTCGCTTTACTAATTTAAGCTACGCTCTTTCTCACACGCATCTCATTACTTCGTAGCCTCGAAAAGCTGTCGATATAATACTTTATCAAAAAAATAGTAAAGCCACTGATGACAATTAATTAATCACAAATAGAAATTAATAACAACAGTTTTTATCTCTCTCTCTCTCTCTCTCTCTCTCTCTCTCTCTCTCGCGCGCGCGCGCGCGCGCTTTCTCACACTTTTCTCTCCGATTTTTCATTTTAAATGATACTATAACGCGTTAATAGTTAATAGTAAATTAGTGATAATTGTAGTAGTACTTTGACACTTCTTTTATCTTTTAATAAGGTTTTGTTTTTCCGCTTTTATCCTAAGCCTAAGTGTCACGGCAATATTTCCAAATCGGATTGAAGCACGCGAGTACGTATGCACGCGATTCACATGAAGAAATAGCAGACGCGCGATTGTTATTTTCCTTTTTTTTTTTCAATTCGATAAAATACATTGACTATTTATATTTTTAATTGTGCTTCGCGACAACTTTTCTCCCAGCTGCCCCTATTCAAAGGAGTCACGACATACAAGGGCCATCGCTCTTATATCTTTACAGAAAACAGTGGTCGTTGGACGTATTTTATTCGGCGAAATTATACGTTAAACAAAAATAATTGTAGCAAATGCTGATAAAACGCGAAAATTAAAAGCGATAGTTTCGACTTCACGAGTAATCGATTCAGTCTCTCGTTTGACGAAACCGAAATTTTGAAACAACCGAAACGTGAACCCAATCTCGATTCAATAACTGTCGCCCCATAGTCGATAATTGAATCCCAGGATTGAAAATATGAACTATTTTAATATTAACCCAATTCTTCTCTCTCTTGATTGATAAATTTTTCAAGTTCGGTTCTTCTGATAAATATAATTTGGGTTTTGAATATAGAATAAAAACGAAAAAAAAATTATTCGAATATATACTTATGTCGCAGTAATTCAAAACTTACTTTGCTTTATTTTTTTTATAATTCTACTCGCCAGAAGCCTGTAATAAATCAAACTATGAATAAAAACAAATTAACGTACGGTATCCGAAAATGCGTTCCAACCACCAACAATCAATCCTAGATTTGTCTATTATATTAACACAGTCCTACATTTACGCATACAAGTATAATGTGGGATGAATGAACATCAAACATTAAATATTACTCGTTAAAAACAAACAGTTATCTAGTTAGTATACAGATTCATAAATACTATTTATATTCGGTGTAATTCAGCTGCATATTCGCCGTTGTTTGCTTAGTAAACGACATAAATGACGGCGAGCATCCCGACATAAGGTAAAACGTGATACTTCTAATCGACAAAGTTCTCCAAGTGCTCGCTTGTATATAAATTTTCACGTATATGCGATATACTTTAAAAAGCGTCTACGATGTGTGTATGTGTGTGTGTGTGTGTGTGTTGTGTGTGTGTTCGATTTCTTGTGTGTCACATTTGCGTCGCGTCTGAATCACAAATATTAGAGAACTCTCATTAAATGCAAAAGGTTCGACATATTAGCAAGTTAGGTAAATGATCGGCAACTGTATAAATTTTTAGCAGCCAAAATTAACAAATAATTGAAATATTTAAAAAGATGAATTCATTTATAAATGTCGAGATATTACATAACATCATTACTAATCGTTCTCATACAATTTATTGATAAAATCAATGTAAAGTCAATAAAGTAAGGCCAATACATAAATCTTTACAGACATAAGCATTTTCTTACTCAAACAGATTTTCAAACGTCTGGATTCGAAATATCAAAGAAATTAAAACATTCCGAAATTATAATCAAAAAAAATTATGCCTAGGAACATTAATTTGTATACCATTAACTTTTATATCGAGAAAAATTTCTGATTAAAAATAAACGAATCAAATTCTGATTATATCAATCGAAATTATCGTTATCGTCTCAATAGAATCACATAATAGATTCAACCAGAAAATTTTAATTTGCCTATTTTCAATTAAATTCAGTTAATGCAACTAGACTTTTTCCAGTGTAGCCTTATTTACGTCTCTTACACGAGAGAATAAATGTGCAATATTTACTTCCAAAACTTCATTACTGTTCAAAACTTCATTGTGTCATCTATATTCATAAATTCATTATGATGTCATATGTATTTGATTTTGTCAACACTTTTGATAGCTCGCCAATGCGAATCATTTTAAAATTGGGCCATCCAATATTTATCTATACAATTACATAAAACAAAAAAATTTCAATAACAAAATAAATATAATAAAAATAAATATGTAATATTTTCTTTACACAATGCCGCAATCAGTGCTGTTAAAAATTTATAAGTTGCCAACCATCGTACGATAATAGAAGACACATTCCTGTTGATACGCATGATCAATGATCACAATTGGTCACATTTAATTAGCCTTTAGTAGTAATTCCTTAATTAAGTTCCCATAATGATCTAGTTATTGATCGAACGTACCATCTAACATTAATCATGACATTTCTATGCGAAAGATAAACTATTAATTCATAGGTTCACGTTATCTCTCTTATTAAGCTGTAAGATGCATTATTATCTCATCGCGTTTGATGTACTGTACATCATAGAATGAAATTTACAAATATCGTATCTCTATCGAGTAAGTTATAGTAACCAAAATCTAATTAAATATAAATCCAACAATTACAAAACCCTCGCCGCGCAGTCAGTTCTTTCGTCAGTTAGTTAAGTTACAAATTACAACTAGTTTATGCTTTACATCGATCTATTGGCAATGTTATTTAAGCAAACATGTGCCAGGCATTTAATTACTTATTCATCCAAACGGAATCGAATATTGTGTTATACGTGATACTCCCACTCGGCCCCGTGATATCTCTAAGAATTATCGTTAATTAACTATTACTTAAAGAAAGTATTTCTTTTCGGGTCCCAAGTGACTTAGAGATTGGCTTACTTAAGGAGAACGGATTAATTGCGTGTCGCTAAGATTTTCCGACTGATTTTTTTAAAAGGAGTTTTACTTTCGAGTTTCGCTTAGAATACACCCTGAAAAATCGATTGGGATATTATATCCGATCTCCTCGATGAGATCGATTTACGTGACGCGACCGCAAATGTGACGTGCCAAGTAATACCGCGAGATGTTAAAACAAATGGTGTCTTTGCGACAGAATGGCAATTGTCCCTTCAAATTTTTCATTTGTCGCCGTTCATTCTGCTATCCCGAACCACAGTAGTCTCAGTTGCAAGAAATATCTTGAACGCGGATCTGCAGAAACGGACTTAAAAATTTGTGTAATGAAATGATTGCATCTATGACGAACTGAACTATCTATAGCAATCGTTTGCCAAATATTGATTGCAACTGATTTAACTCCACTATATCAAATAACTGTATACATAGAAAAGGCGACAGATCCAACTTCCTTAAAAGAAATCAATAAATTCTTCATACAAATATTCCTCTGCGTATGTACTTTATCCTACGCATGTTTATCAAAGTAGCTCCTTACTCGAAATACATGTATCTATTTTGTAACTTCATAATTAAACAAGAATAATTGCCTAAGATTAAGCAAGTTGAAAGTTTCAGTCTCGATTTGTGCATGCTATATCGATCTGAAACGATCGAATAACATCGTCGAATAAAATCTAAGCCTTATTTCTACAACGGTTGACGAAAAATATCCTTGCAACTAACATTACTCCGTCAATAGCGTCGATATCGCGCCTAATTTCAAATAAAAAGAAAAAAGGTGGTGTATATATCTGGGTGTAGTGATTGTATTTATTCAAATTATATGTATGTGTGTATATATATATATATATA
>NW_017259353.1:538380-552606 GCF_001594045.1 Atta colombica
CACGAATGACCGTGCATACAATGTACATACCTTTAAAAAAATACTTATGACCCTATTACGATATTCGCATGAATTTTTAAAGGTATACATTTACACGAGCAGACATACGAGTGCGTGTACATACACATATGTCATAATGAATATAGTTACATGATAAAAGTAGTGTTATGTTGGTTGCTTATTCGCAATCATTAATCATTATCATTAATAGGAGCTACAAAAAAAATTATGCTCTCAAATATCTCATGCTTTTTTAAGCTTAACTCGTTTTTACTGACTCTTTCTCTCTTTCTTTCTCTCTCTTTCTCTCTCTCTCTCTCACTTTCTCTCTCTTTCTCTCTCTCTCTCTCTCTCTCTCTCTTTCTCTCTTTCTCTCTCTTTCTCGCATCCTGTCCCAAAAGAACTTCCTGTACCCTTCCTTCCTCTCTTTTTATCCTGTCCTGTTTTTCAATCCTATATCTTTTGGTTTTTTGCGAGAAAAGATTCAAATAGAGACTATGCGCTTTGGCTTGGAACGTACACTACTGTGCTGTTCGAAAAATGTTCGACTTTAAATCTCATCTCATGATTATTCATTTTTAATCTTTACTTTCTGTTTCTCTTCTTCATCATTTTTGTCTATAGAATTTATGCAGTTTGTCTTTATTTTAAAATTTATATTTACATTAAAAACTTAAAAAAGACGCTTTATTAAAATTAGAAAAACTGCAGCGTTCATGAAACATTGGCATTTAATGTTTAAAGACAACACGGAGTTGACACGAAAATTGTGTAGCTACTTTGAAGAAGAAAAGTATTATTTAACATATATAATTAAAATTTACAGAATACTGAAACATTTTCCATTCAATACAATTCTTATTGACAAACAGAAGATAATATGTAATTATTTACATATTATCGCGCATATTACTTCTTTGTAAATAATCGTCAAAAAGCGTAAACGAATAAAAAAAAACAAAAATAAACCTTTTAGTGGTAATAGTAGTTTCGCTGATTCAATTACGATTTTGCGATTGATTATAAAATTAAGTCCAACATGTAGTCATTATTAATAAGCGTTACTTATATATCTTATTTATTTAATATTGTATTTATATTTTATATTTTTGTTTGATAAATATCTTAATAAATTTTTAAAAATATAAATATTGTATGCATGTTTTTTAAATAATAATTTAATTAAATCTTAAGATAATCACAACATTCTAGTTTAGTGATATTTTTAATATAATTTACTCCTACTTGATTTTATGTTAGTTAATATTGGATCGGAACAAAAATTTGTAACGCTACTTTTTATTTATATTGTGTCTATCTGTTTTTAAACAAATTTGGTAATTATACTATTCGATAAAATAAAATGCTTTAAAAGAATCTATTTTTTAAATTGCGGTTCGCGCGTACGAGAGATAACTTTTGATGAAATTATAAGCAATCAAAGTCAAAATGCATTTTTTATTTAGTCCAGATAACTCGGTAGCAAAAAATCTTAAGAACATTTTCAAAAAATGATTTTATAGAGAAAACTTTAACTTTTTCGTTAAAAAGTCGAAAATCATAGCTTTTTCTTTTTTTTTTGGGCACGTGACAAAGAAGAAAATTTCTCATTTTGTCTAGCTCGTAGTTTTTTTATATATGTAAAAATTACCAAACTCACAAAAACTCAGAAGACATAATCTTTCGAAAGTACAGATTTGAATCTTTAAAACTTTTTTTTTAAATTTCGTGTATTTGTCATAAAATTACAGCTGCTTAAATTTTAAAATTCGTAGCGCTACAAATTTTTGTTCTGATCCAATATTTTAAAAAACTTACAATTGCATACGATACAGAAAGTAATTTACTTGAATTACAAGCTTATCTCTTATTTTACAATAAATATTCAACGTGTACAAGAAATGGTATCTCAAGTTTAAATTATCCTTGATGATGAGATTCATTGATCTCACCAGAACAAATAGTTTTAGTTTATTGAACATTTATTGTAAACTCGTCAAAATCTAGCAATCTATTCATAGCGCAATAGATTTAAAATGATTCGATATTATAAGCAGAATGAACTAATAGATAAAATTAAATGGAATATTTTAAACGAAGCATATTCGTCGCAAGCGTAGACTTTTCATATGTAAAATGTTCTTAGAAGCTTTCTGCTTCTATTCCGATCCGAAATTCGCCAGATATATCAAATTTCCATCATTTTATTGTAACGGATATTTTCAAATAGATTGAACGCAATTGAGTGGAATAAGATTTCGTCGCTATCATCAAAGCGAAAAGTCGAACATCCTCTTTCAGCACAGGGAGACATTAAATTCGGGGCACTGGGAGTAAGACGGATGGAAAGCGCGCGAGCGTAAAGATCATTTAACAAATATATCCTTATTATCGAGACAGGCATTACGTGCCCGTCACTTTTATTTTCAGAAAATCGCATATCGCATATGCAAATAGCCAAATGCGCATGCGGCACACTTGTGATACTACTAAACTATCATAGATTTTTCTCATTTAATCTCTATTTTATTCTATTCATGATTAGCTCGTAAGGGGATACGACCTTACCAATACAATGCTAAAAGTTTACAAGTATACAGGTCATGTTATTACAGTTAATAATTTCATTTATTATCGTTACAATCATTACCAACTTTACGTCTATTATCTTATTACTTCACACTAAAATATGATAAAAGTAGATCAATCGATTCTCTCATCGTACCGTGTGCGAGATATTTTAAAGCATCCCAACAACTGTAGGAATTCCATTCTACTAAAATCGAAATAACCTCGAGTAAAATAAATAATAGCGGCGGTCCCCCCTCCCCTTCTTGCGTCAAAAAAATTAAAAACACTCACTTTGTTTATGTTATTTCATCTTTTTTTTTATTAGTAGCTCTCAAAGCAATCTAATAAGATCTGAGAATAATTATTCTCGATCACGTGCCTCGAGATTCGATGATCAAAATAATTACACGTTTAGGACTTTATTTATTCATTTCATCTTCTAACTAACTTGCCCAATTTGCTAATGCACTCATGGTTTTTTTTGTTAAAAATCACTGATCACTCTCCCCCGATACACTCATTTCTTCTCAGTACTGTATATTTTTGGATCATTGGATTGTGTGCGTATGTTTGTGTAAGAATCGTGGATAGTAATATCTGTCTGCGTGTGATTTATCCCGCTAAGGCGGTCTCGATTCCTCCTTCTCATTCTCTCCTCTCGTAACGATTGAAATATCAGCCCGCTGCACAAACCTTAACATAAACATATTTTAGAATTTTCCTTATATAAAACTCACTTGTTTAAATCTCTACATTGTTTTCGCATTACTATATACGTTTAAGACAATAATTATCTTGTCCTATCAGACTCGCAGAGAAAATCACCTTGTAATTATAATTTAATGCCTTAACTGCTTCTATGTAAACGTAATTTAGAATATATCTCGTGTGTGTATAACACATTTATCTCTTATATTAATCAACTTTGTCCCATTTGAAATTATTTTTTACTGCCTTATACTCGCGCCCAAGTGTGTGGGCGATTATCACACTACCTGAGTACAATATACTGGCGGCCTCTTCTTTATTATTTGACTCTCACGCATCATCTTAATAAAGCTAAAGAAAAAGCTAATAAAGGGTTAATTTATCGAGATTTCCGAAGGAAATCATACATCGATATTTGTTTCTAATTCTTTACGAAAGTTATGTTACTTGTTGTTGATCAATATTCAATTTTATTTGAAACAAAGCAAGATCGATTTAGCAAAAAGTAGACTCAGGCAGTGACAAAACGATATCTTATCGCTGAGAATATATTCTTTTTCTCTGATTAATTCGACGCGTTATCATAACTACATTATAATGTTCATTCCTTGATAGATGATCTCATGGTTTATCGACAAATAAATGCCCACTCTATCTATCGGTCTTATCTATCTGTTATTGAAACAGCGCGATTCTGTGACGGAGATTAAGTGCAATTATTATTAAAATAATAATAATAAAGAAGAGGAACTGCGCGATGTTCGCAATTTTAAGGATTAACAATCGCTTGGTGATTAAAATGCAATAGCCAATGATTACACGTCGTCGTGCGATACGAACTAAGACATACACTAATAATTAAAAACGGCAGGAGAAACTCATGTATATCAATAGAAAGTGTTTTCCACGATAGATTACGATACGAGTAATAAGTAGTTAAGTGTAATATTTAATTATACAACCAGTCTTTAGTGTGCGGGACGCTAAAACGTGCGCTTAACGTTAAAACAGACATTTCACGACGTCCCCGGAATTATTTATACATTATTTAAGGACTTCTTTAAATATCAAAATACTTAACTTGCTTGACAAAAAATCTAACTCTCATGCATCCGCTTTGTAGGATGAAAAAGGATGAATCCACGCATTACCTAATTAAGTTAATAGAGAAGAAAACCAACGACTTAACTTAGTGGCTGTAATATATTTATAGTTTCCTTCTTTATGCTGCGTTTCGCTCTATTGATTGTACGTTAAAAAAAAAAATTGAAAATGAAATCGTCTAAATGCATAAAAGCGGAGAGAGATTTGATGTTGTGATAAACCACATAGCCGAAAAGAGGATAAACTCTTGGTAGATCTTAAATTCAATCTCTTATTCTACATCTTGATAATCACAAATTTGGTGAAACATTGAATGCGCGATTTGACGAATTCCACAATATTTAATAAAAGCTCTATAACATCATAAACGGACACCTATTTACATATTGTTTATCTATTTAAACTTAAGGACCTGAAGAAGGAAGAGGTTGAACAGAAATAATAGCTTTCATAGAGCTCAATATATATTGAGAATTTGGTAGGAAAATTTAAATCTTTAAATCTAAGTGACGTTTAAGAGATTTTTATAATCCTATCCGCTTCTCCACTGCTATTATTATCATTAGAACTATTTCTATTAATATAATAATTAATTTATTCTTTATAAACGCAAACTCGCGATAATAACAAATAATTATAAAAACAAATACGTGCGTTAATCAGAACACAGAAATAAATTTAATACATAAAAGATTTAATCGTATACATATAATATCATTATAATATAATCAATTTTCAAGTTATTCTCATCAGATAATTACAAAAATCTTATAGATGCAGCTATCTGAGAATGTCTCGAAAAATAAGCCAAACTGTTATATTATAATATAACAATAATATATTATATTATAATATAACATATAAAATATTATATGTATATTATATGAGTTTAATCTCTTGTATTATTTATTTTTGCATCTTTACAATCCAAATAACTAAATCAGCAAAATCGCACAAATCTGTGATTACTTATGATGCAATTTGTAATATATTTGCCTTCAACGATTTTGAATATACCAACATTATAACAATACACAGACAACAGTGTACATATATTTTGCCAGCAATTTAACGACAAAATTGCAACATCAAAATTAATTTGCGTTGTCAATAATATGATAGCATTACGTGATCCTGTAGATTATGATCAATCATGATAGCAACAGCACAAATTTTAATAATGACGATTTTAAAGTTGTAAACAAGTTGTCATATCGTGAAAGCAACTTACTAACAAATGCGGACTCAATTATTACAATTCTGATAGCAACACATTGATTTATAATATGCTAGCAACAAAATACTATCTACAAATCGTATTTGCCTTTTTTATAAGTATTTGTAATCTATTTTTACTTCACGTATTTTTTACAATTATTTACTGATTGTCAGGAGAATAATTTCTACCCATTTTTATAAGTTTTGATAAGTCTTTTAAAGCGATCTCATTATTTTGTTTTATCCAAATTCTCTTTATTTACATATGACAAGAAACTTTAACGTTTCTCGCTTACAATATCATGATTTCAATATGCTGCGTCAATTAAGGAGTCTTAAATATAATAATTTTAATAGGTTTCAAGTTCGATCCCAGCCGTCGTCTCATATATTTTTTTTTTATAGAGATTTTATTTTATAAGAAATTGATCAAAGAAAGAGAAAAAAAAGTTACAGAAATAATTAAAATAAAACTATCCTAAAACTGTTATATTAAGTCTAAAAGGAAGTCTTAAAGGAATGGCAAAATGATCTCCCATCAATTAAACAACTATGTTCTCATCTCTACTATTACTAAATATTTTTTTATTTCTTTCTCCTCTTTATTGATGTCGCAACATCTTACTTTGCTTAAATGAGGTGTCGGATGGCGGATTAGTAATCTGTGGATCCAAGTTCGATCCCATCCACGACGCCTCACATATGCAGGAGTTTTGAAAGAATTTTCAGTTAGTTGTTTTTGCCTAATATGAGTCCATTCACGGAGCTGAAGTTCAATTAAAAAAAAAGAGATTGTTAGTTATATATGTGAATCAGACTGTGATCATTAATAAATATAACCAATATATACCAATGTAATCATCGACATATAGGTTGCTAGCAAATTGTTGATCCAGATGTTTTGTATTTCCATTTAATTTTTCCGGCCAGGTTTTTAAGTTTAATTTACTTTAAATTTGCCTATTTCAAAAGAAACGTAAAGGAATGTATAGCGAATAATTTTATCTAAAATTCTTTCTCTCCTCTCTTTCTCTCCCTCTCTCCCCCCTCCCTTCTTCCCTCTTTTTTCTTTCTTTAATATAAATATATAAGCAATTGTTATTGGTTTCAGGATTTTAATCATATTTTTTGCGCGTGTCCTAATCTTACTAACGGTCTTCATTTTGTGAGTTGTCGTTTTGACATTAGAGATTACATAAAAAAATCTCCTATTCCTAATATTGAACAAGTCTTTGCAAAAAGATTATTGCAGAATCTTTGGATCCATATGCAATGCATAGTATTATGATTCTTCTTTATAGTGGATCGGAAAATTAAATAAAGAGAAAAACAAGATAAGCGATTATTCAATATCCTTTTAAATGTTAACGTGAGATTTCTCGTATATCAGAATTCATTTGTAAAATTATTTAAATTTTCGAAGATTCAAAAATTCTAGTTTTTATAATTACGTATCATTATAATAAAGCATTATAACGGAGCATGAGAATAAACATCTGCGGCAAAATCTACAATAATATATGAATGAAGAATGCCAAAGAGAGGTAAAGCTTTTTGTTCTGAGGCGTCGGATGGCTCGGTGATCCGCGGATTAGCAATCCGTGGATTCGGATTCGATCTCATACGCAGGAGCAAATTTTCTTAAGTATATATACCTGCAAACCATTGCAACGCTCATGAGATCCTTGCCATCTAAGTATTGAAAAATAAATCTGAGAATATCGTGTGGTATAGAATTCAATACATTTTCATTGTTCTTTTTTCTAAATTTTCTTTAATGATCTCTCCATTGATGATCTTCTTTAGTTTGAAAGATATCTTGTCGATGACCGTAGCCACTGTAATATTTCACATGTGACTGGTTTATTATCTGAGTAGTCTAAATTGAACATATATATTCTCTAAGTATGCAAAGAAAGATGAATAAAATAAATTACCGGATTTTGGCCTAAATGATAGAAACTTTCTCATGTATGTTCTTTCTTATATTTTTTTAAATTTATTGTTAAATAATTTTGTCAGAGTTATCCCTCTATTATATTTGTTAATGTGTGTATTGTGATCTGTCTAATCGGAAAACCATATAGGAGATAGATAGACAGAACATTAATAATAATAGTTTGACCTCCTCATTATATTCAACTGCGATGCTATACAAGTTCGATGTAGTCATTTCTTGTTTTATTATTTAAATACAGTACTTTTTAAGATTGGCATTACTTGTCTCGATAAGACATTATTTAAGATTATCCTACAATAAGAATAAATAAATATCATGAGTATGTCGAGTGCTGCGGATCTGGATTCGAATTCATCTACGCCTCAATGCAACACAAATGCGATTTTCCGGTTTTGTGCTTCTGGTATTAACGTATTATGTTAACGTATATTAATATAATTTAGTAGCGCGACTTCGCCATTTAATCTCATAGATGAATTGCTATCCTTCAGCTAAAATTATTCAATATGTTGGAATATGTTCTACCCATCTTTGCCTGTCCAGACTTATCCGAAATCATCTCTGTCATATGCGTGTCGCGCGATATGTCTACTGGAACTCTCCCTCTCTTCTCTTCAGTACTTGAAAGAATGATTATTCTAGAAAAATGGCGATCTATCTCTCTCTCTTCCCTCTTCCTTTTCTCTCTCCCTCCGATCTATTAAATTATTGTTGAACAGTCAAAAATTCGATAAAAAAGAAAATGTGAAGAAAAGAAATAAATTATACGAGATAAGGCACTAGTTTGTACATCTGTCAAAAAATATAAATTATGAGTTTTATATGAAAAATTGAATTTTATAAAAATTGCTTCGAAGGATTTACATAGTGTATAAATTACATAGTGTATAAATTTTGTTATAAGTGGAAGCATTTAAAAAAATCTTCAAGACCAATTTTTAAATGGATTTAACTGGAAATGGATGGACTTATTCCGTCTCGTATTTGTGCTATTGTTAAAAAACACATTCAACTTTGCATTCAAATGTATTATTATTTATCATTGATTGGTCTAAACTTAATAGATAACGAGATATTTAAGGAAACAAAAATTAACAAGTAGTTGAAAATTTTTCAGATAAATATCATAAAGAAAATGTATACACAAACGATTTCATTCTAAATTAAATAACATGGTAATGATTTACTTTTGTTTTTTTTTTATAAACATTATTATTACCTAAATATATCGCTGGCTTATTCATCTTACTACATTCATCTAAAACATCTATTTCCAACTCTTCGTTTATTTTTATTTTCTTAAATGTCGTTATCTATTAGCTTTAGATCAATCAATAATAATACATTTATACAAATGCAAATTTAAACATACTTTCTAATAATGATCGAAAAAATATAACATCCTATTTTAAAAACAAAGTTGATTTTCAAATTTACTACATAACTATTATATATAATAATTTTTTTTCATACAAAACTTATATTTATAAATTTTTCGAAAAGTGCAAGTTAGATGTCTCACCTTGTACAATACGAAATATCGAAGCTTTAGTTTTTTTTTAAGTTCAATTTACTTTGAACTGACCCATTTTGATGTGAAAAAAAAATGATGAGAATTTTTTATTGAATTTTTTAAATTTTTTTTACTTAAATTTTTTAAATTAAATTTTTAAGTTTGATATAACTTTTGTCGCAAAAATTTATAATAATAAACATTAATATTACAATCTTTAGCTATTGCCAAAAAATCGCAATAATATTTATACTAGTGAACAATATTTCTACAAATCCATTACGAATCATGAATTGCAAATAACGAAGATTACATTTATATATCTTGTCTTTCTATTATAATCATTTTAATACAATAAAACTTATCGTCAGTTCGCTCTTTCCATTTCTTAAAGTTGTGATTATCATAATATAGAATAAGAAACTAATGATCTTCAATAGATATCGAATACAAAGATCTTTTTCAAAGTTTAATGTCTCGTAAATAGAAATGAGAAATGTCTCAATCTACTTAAAGATGACGGATTATCAAAAGCATCGTAATAAAGAAGTTTACTGAAGTTAGAACCTCCCTACGAGAGGAGGAGGGAGGGGGGGACTTTCCCTACTCGGCATGTAGTATACCTCTACTTTAAAACAAAATAAATACGAGCGATTCAGAGCAATAAGTGTAGATAGAACATAAGACAGGGAGGAAAAAGAGCTCAAAGAAACAGTAATAAAAAAGAGAACAACAACAACCCTGAGAGCAAGCCGTACAGTTCTCGAAAACTGCGAATGAGGCAGGTAGTAACAACGGCTCTAGAATCAAAGTATAGTTTTCCTATATACTACCTATTACATTAATTAGATGCGTCATCTCTGTATTTAAAAATACTAATAATATTGCGTTGAATATAAATATATTATCTGTTATAATTAGTAATCAATTATTCGAATAACCCCGCTCTAAAACTTCCACGTCCTGCCTTCGTTTTGTGTTTTAAAATTGCGTTTCCTTTCGTACATAGCTTCTCCCAACTATACCATCGTCATAATCTAAAATATATGTATGTACATACAGTTGTGGCAAAAGCAGCCATTAACTCTTTGTAACCTTTTCTTTTTTCCCTTTCCCCGTCTCCGCGCTAGTATTTAAATTTACTTTTATCCATCTGAGACTCGTTAATATAATAAATTAATTAGCTCGTTTATACCAATCGTCAACAACGCATCGATTATATTTACGTGTCCTGTACAAATGAAATGTAATAACCACTTTTCCTTAACACCTCGCATACACTTAAGCTTTTTAAATTCACGCTTTAACTTTAGTTAAAAATCGATAAGAGTAAGGAATACAATATTAGTAATAATTATAATTGATATACTAATGGGTCTTATTCCGCATCGTTATTTATCGGTATTTATTCTATAAAATAAGTTGTAAAAAACAGCCGTAGATAAAACACGTCGCTATTATTTGCCGCTCCCTCCTTTGCAAGTTAGGTATTAAATAACGTGTTATTTATTTAGAACAACCATAGTGCTTTTTTCATCACTTTTTCATCTATATATTTTTCTCTTATGAATTTATCGCTTGAATGTTCAATAATATGTTAACTATTTAATTCTTTAGTTGCAAACCGTATATATATATATATTTCCAGGATCAAAAACTAACATTGAAAATTAGAATTTACTTTTATTACAAAGTTCTTAATCTAAATTGAATAAAATAAGCAAAAAAAGTTTGAGTAAAACATCAAACGTCAAAACTTTTTCTTTTTACTAAAATTTATGACATAATTATACTGTATATATTAGAATTTTATTTTGAATATATAATTTAAAATATAATTTATATAAATTTATATCATAATTATAATACATTTTAATTTTATTCAGAATTTTACAGCCGCAGCTAAAGAGTTAATTCACTTCTTTTATGTGCATTTTTAGAGGTAAAAGTATATGTGTGTGTGAATATGTATTCATGAGTGTATATGTTTATGTATATGTATTTCTTTTTCTTTGTTTTATTATAATAATTAGGGTGTAAAATTGGTTGTTTGATTGAGCTCTCTAGTCGCATTTTTGTTTCGTTAGTGTGTTCAAGTGTGTTATTGCGTTGATCCCAGAAATTCACACGAGTCGCGTTTGTTAACACTGCACTCGTTTCTTTTCATCTAATTATCATGAACAATACTGATTTTTTCTCTGCGATATATTTCGTCGCAGACAAATAAAAAGTTACTATGTCAGATTTATAACAAAATGCAAAGTTTTAAATTCAAATTTGACACATCGATCGATATATTAATAAATATCATAAAAAAGAAAAGATTGGCTTATTCTACAGCTTTAATGCAACACGATTCAACACTTTATTGTCAGGATACGTAACAAGCATTAATGACATGAACGGCGAAACGAATAACGGAAAGAATACGAAGAAAAATAAAATTAGCAGTCGATCATCTTGCACTTAAGATATAATGAAGCCTTACACTGTCATTCGATGAACAAGGAAAACAAAATAAATGGACAATAGTAAATTACGTTATATGAGATCACATTTATAACGCTTAACGAAATTGCTGGCTTCTGTAATCGTAATCTATTAATTACACCATTATGTGTGATATAAGGTCTATCTTGGTGAATTATACATTAGCATAATAGTCGCCATTCTCATCGATAAAGTAAGACACAACGCGACCCGCTCGGTAATTAAACATGAGCATTTGGAGAGCACTCTTCCGAAATATTCCTCGTTTAGATCTATGGTAAATCCTACAGAGTAAATACAATTAAGTCATATATTTAATCAGGTAAACTTTTCAGGTCGATATCCCCCACCGAGACATATCCACACGATTACAATATACCCCTCCCTCCACCTTATCTATCAATGATCTCGTTCTACTGATCTAAAATTTAAACACTTATAAGCTTCATCGCATATTTCATAATTATCGTCGACAGTAATAATAGTGTAATAGTAATAGTGTAGTTGTAGTACTTGCAGTAGCAAGAGTAAACACTCATAAGTATTAATAGTAATAATAGATGTATATAATAGTAATAATAATATAGAATTAATTATAATAGTAACAATAATAATCGTAGCCTTAAATGTGCCTAATAGTTATTATAAATCGGAGGTAAAAAATAAATCAGTTTCCACGTGCATTTTACGGTATGGTCGAACAGAAGCCAGTCCGACGGCCACACTAAGTTCTTATAATACAATTTGTAAAAATATTTGTGATTGTTTATCGGTTTTTATCTTCTTATCCCTTCCCTTCCGCGCTTTGTATCATTTCCAAATCGTTGGAAGAATAGGAAAGTCGCTAAACTAATTTAAGGAATCAGTATTCATAAACAAGAAAGAGTAAAAGAGAAAAAAAGGAACTGAGGGAAATACGTATTTAAGATACTACTAGTGATATGACATGAAAGTAAAAAAGGATGTTTGCAGAAACCGCATCCTGCTGTCAAAGATTTATATAGATATACATACACCATATTTAAATGATCTATATTGTACACTATTCTCTGTAGTCAGCCTGTGTGTCGTCTTACTTAATTATCTCATCAATTATTCATTATATCATTTTTCATTTTTCTTCAATTATCCGGTATAACAACTATTTAATAAATACAAGATCGTGGAGGGACGAGTGTCTCGAATGTGTAAGTCATTCGCGCTGACTTTCCATCAGAGACCATAGTTTAAATATTTCTTTCGTTTGTGTTCTTATCATTTGTGTTACATACACCGTTTGCTAACGGTTAGGAAGTGAACAAGTATCGAATTTTGTTCCCCTAAGAAGAATTTTCTTCTCGAACGAAAACTTATTCACCTCCGTAATAAATGCCATTAACGATTAAATGATTAGCATTCCTGATTCTTTACGCTCGCTTTTACTTTGTTTACACATTTTAGAATCTCCTTCTTAGAATCTCTTTTAGTTCATTATGTATTTTTACAATTTGTTAACACGCTTTCTTTCGTTTATCCCAGTGCCATACAAACTTCACTTGCCTCATGGGTGTGTATTCTAACAGTGTCAATTTGTGTATTTTATTTAACACTTAATTATTTAATTTATTATTTTTTATCTGAAAAGATTATATGCCGTTCTCGCGAGCGATCAATAAAAAATCAATATCAAAATGATAAAAGTCTAAACATCTTCTTTGATGTTTCTGTTTGCCAAGTTTTTTTGTTTGAAACACAAGATGTGTTTCGATAGTAAAAAAAAAAAGATATCTATATGCTAATCGACCGCTCACGAACAACATGCCGGCGTAAACAAGAGACATTCTGTTTTCTGTCGTTTGCCTGCAAATCTTAGCGACTTTTTTAGCGAGCATTTTACTGTATAACTAATATTGGAACTCTAATTTGGCTTCTACAAAAATACATTACATAATGCCAAATTCCTTAAACGACAAGTATCTTTTCCTAAAAAGCATTTTTAATGCATACAGAAACGTGAATCGACGTGAAAGAATGTCTCATGTCATAACGCAGATTTTACGATCAATATATAGTTTATCCTGAATTTGAAGAAATAACCCACGAGCAAGGCCAAGCCATTCAGCGCATCTCTCCAACTCGAGTCAATTAAAATGGTCATGAGGTGGGCCACTCTTTAAAATCGAAGCCTTGCTGGCCGGGTTTAGGAGCGCTTGCAGCGTACCCACCTTGACTATTTTCTCCTCCTTGATACGAACGCTGAGGATAAGAAGTATCAGCGTAATTACTGTATGCAGAATATCCAGTATAATCTGGAGTCTTGGCTGAACTGCTGCTAGATCCTGGCGCACCTGAACCGGTATTTTGCCGCGAATACATGTCACCTGCAACATTTGTATATAATATTAAGTCATTTCATTCTAAATAAAATTATAAATAAACATAAAAAAAAGTAAAATTAAACATAATATGCTAAAAAATTATTAAACCTAATAATTTGCGACATACATTTAGACAATACTCTACTTTATACTATCTACATATTATATTTCAAATCAAAGGAGTAAATAATAAAACTGATATACATAAACTATTATTTCTATATATAAAATAATATAATAAATAATAGTAATTAAGAATATATAATAAAGTTCTTTCTTTTCTTACATTTTTTCAGTATTGAAAA
>NW_017259353.1:552706-557997 GCF_001594045.1 Atta colombica
GAATGCAATTACGCATTTATATTATTTAAACGAATAAATAATAAAAACAAAATTTATTTAATTATATATATATATATATATATAAACTATATTAAGTATAAATATATATTAAATTATATAATATTATATATTGTATATTTTTTAAATAAAACATAAAAAATTAACGAGACACTATTATATTATTCAATAATTTTCATAAATACTGCAAACAAATTCCATTCTATGAACAACTGCGTATAAAAAAAATTTGTATCTATAGTATCTAAAATTAATTTACATTTAAATCGGCTCTATCACAACATCAAGATAATGAGATCAGTATTTCTATATTGATGTTCAATGCGATTAATTTACCTTTCAATATAGATCTTTATATAAAAAATAGATCTACACAATAATAAATTATAACTATATCAAAAATATTTCAAACAACTTATAAAATATATAATTCTTATTATAAAAAGCGCAACTCTAAAGGTAGTAAATCATATACTCGAGATAACTGCTATATAATCATGCATTTAATATCAAATAACTGTTACAGTCATCTACAATAATAATAAATGTATGAACAAGCTTTTTTAACATCGTAAATATATCTCACATTTCATTGTACATTTTTGCTCAGAATTGTCATTTATAGACTGAAAAAATTACTTTAAACAAATATTATAAAAATGTTCACATATACAAATATCTTATGTTTATAAATAACGAATCAATTATAGATTCATTACATTTACAGATAAATATGAAATGTGTACATTAACAATAAAAAGCACTAAATAGACATACATTTATTACACACAAGCAAAGATATAAAAAATGCTATACTGATCTCAGGATCTTAAAGACGAATTGATGTCAGTTGTATAACTTCTATTTTCTTTCTAAATTTTTATAACTTACAAACGCAAAAAAAAGCTGATTATTATTGTATATTTTTTACAACGGATCATATTTTTCATTGTCAGTAGAGACATCAATTCGTCATTAGTCAAATAGGTGATAAAAGGAAAGAAGGAGAGAGTATAGCATATCCTGCATTACAAATTGTCATAAAACATTAATTTTCTTAATTAACTTTCAATGTTTGTAAAGTGATTATTCTCATTATTTATAAGTTACAAAAAAATGATAACATGCTCTCAAAACTTGGGATAAAAATATCTTTCGAGAATCTATTCTAATCTGTTATGTATAATAGTATGCAATATATGTATATATAACTTCTAATCATAAATGGTTAAACAACCCGATAAATGGGTACTGGCAGGGTACATGCTTTTCGATAATTTAAGTGTAAAAGGAATTCGGAAAAAAACAGACTAATAAAATACTAAAAAATTTGCAAAGGAAAGGAATATCTAGGATAAATGAGGACTTTTAAATAAAAAGAACTATAATTTGACGTTACAGTTCAGAAATTATCGTTTCTAATACTCGAGACGTGATCTAGAAGATCGTGTAGCGAATAAAATATGAAATAATAAAATAGATGATGGGACCAGAATAGCTAGGCGAGTGGCAGTGCGTCAAGCGTACAGCAAGCATTACTTTCAATCCAAAGAATGAGCAATATGCAACGAGTATATAGCTATATTCGATTATTTTCATTCAACTTCAAGCAAAAACTAGTATCTATAGAATGTTGTTTTCTATACTTGCACACACTCTGAACACACATACACACGCGCGCGCGCGCGCACGCACAGATATATACATATAGGTATACATATATACGTATGCAGGAAAAATATAAATGTATATAACATAAATACATACACGCACACATATACATATATACACACATATATATATATTTTTTTTATAAATTCTTTGATAAAATTACTTAAATAAAAAAGATGAGATTTTTTAGATCTATACACTCGTTGTGAATATAATACAAGTCTTCTTAAGTTTAATAATATTAATACAAAACCAATTTTATTTTACTTCCTTCAATCTTCGTAATAGTTATCACAAGATATGTCAAACGTATCAAATTTTTAACGTATTAATTGTTATTAGAAACTCAAGTACAATGTGTTAAACAATTTTTTTATTAAGATTTATACATATTTATAATTTGTACAAAATAATTAGTATATATTTTATTCAATTATATATGTATATATTTTAATTTTTATCATCTTTTACTTTCTTTTTAAAAGCAGAATTATTGTTAAAAGCAAAATTATTGTTAAAATCCTACAATCCTACAACTATAAAAATGTTAATATAAATATAATGTTATAAAAATTCATCAAGCAGAATATTAGAAATTGTCCCATTATTAAATTGTTAACATTCATGTACTGTCAGATGAAAATATCGCAATTAACAAAATTGGTTATAAGAGAATTGGAGGAAGTGCATACATCAAATACAAAAAGAGAAACATTCTATGTGTTGAAAGTATCAACTCTTTGAGTACAATAAAACCATATATATATATATATATATATATATTCAACAAAACATCGGTGGTCTACAGATTTATATATAAGTTCGACGAAAATTATTGGCGTGGCCTGTGGACTCAAATATGTATTCGGTGAAAGTCATCTGCTATGGATTCATATATGTATTCGGCGATGTCTCCTTTATGATATTTTCATTATAAACAAAATACATATTCCGATCACAGCGAACAGCAAGTGCATCCATAAAGAACGTTCAGCTTGTAAGTGCTCCGTACTCAAAGAGTTAATTCTCCCGACTGGACATATAAAATTAGGCTAGTATAAGAAATTACATTGCTGTAGCTAGGCGCAGAATTAGGTCAAAATGGAACTAATTGCGATGCCAAAGGGTGGAAAGAGGAAAGTTTGTTTGACTTGAGCTTGAAGACTCACCCTGCGGGCCAGAGGGGTTCGAGTTGGAGTTGGGCTGCGAGGAGTTAGGCTGAGGGGGCTGGGGTGGGGGCTGGGTCCCAGGAGGAGGCCCATTCTGTGGCATGTTCCAGGAGCTCCAAGAGCCCCCAGGCCCGCCTCCCGCAGCCCCGCCAGTACCCGCCGTGGGCCCGTAGCCCCCTGAAGCGGCCGCCGCCGGCCCACCTGCGATCATCAACCACACAAAACACGTGTCACCGACCGCATGTCATAGCTCACATCATCTTTCTTACCACTTTGTTTAATTTATATTAATATTGTTTTTCTCCAATTTGTTACAAATATAAAGCTGTCTCTATTTCTTTAATGTTAAGAACGCCTCTTTGGCGACATGAACATTCATGCTTGGTTCTCTTAATAAATAGCATGAAAGAAGAAGAAAAGGAAGAATTAAAAGCAAAGATAGGCGATAACAATAATTACACAAGATAATTTAGGCAAACACATTTCAGTAGAGAATACATCTCACTTCTTATATTTTGTAAACTGGAGAAATAAACAAATATCTAAGCATATGCATCTCAACACATCTAAAAAATTAAAAAGAACAATATTGCACTTCGCAAATATATATTGATAAATTTCATTTAACTTTCTATATTTTGAAGTTCTGAATTATATAGTAAAAATTGACAAAAATAAAATTAAGTATTTTATGTATACGTAAATTTTATCAAATACAAAGTGCATCATTGAAATTACTGGATGAGACATTTTCCCTTTCAATTTATAAATACGTCTCAGTAACTTTATTTAAATAAGCCTCTTTATTATTTTTATTATATCAGTTTTAACAAATATCAATTTCTTCTTCTTCTGAAGACAATTTTGTGTTTAATAAAGACAGTACTTATTAGATAGCATATGTTGATTTATACATATATATTTTATACGTTTCCTAAATATATCTAATATTTTATAAACTGTTAAACTTTTATAACTTTTAAATATATAAAATCAACATGACTAAAATTTACATAAATCAATGTATCTTCTTCTTTATAACAAATGTGGAAAAAAACAAAAAAAAATTCTACAAAAAACAATGTAAAATATTTTTCCAAAAAAATATTGTAAGACAAAATATTAAAACTTAATTTTTTTAATAGTAACTATAATAAATGCTTTTTCAAAAGATTAAAAATAGTTAGTTTTTAATCTTTAATTTAATTTTGTTACAAAAATGTATTATTAAAATAAAATAAAGTTTAATTTCTATGTACGTAATATTTTATTATAATATGATTCAATCAATTTTTTATCCTTTTTCTAATTTTTTATAAAAGAGCATATTTCTTTGACAGACGTCTTTCGTGAAGTGCGTAACAAAAACACTCTTTTAAATAATATAAATATTATAAAATAAAATTTGTTTTACTAATATTTCTATGTTTTAATTTTAATATTTTTTATTATAGATAAAGTCTATATATGTATAATAAAAAAATAATTCCAACTACATATTTTGATATACTAACATTCTAATGACTGTAGAGCGTATTTGCCTGAATTATCCTATGGAAAGTTGCTCTTATAGAAAATGTTATTAAACATGTGAATACAACATCGTATAGATTACAACACAGTATAGGTAGCTTCTCTATTTTATAATACATGAATGTGACATTTTTTTCGTAAAATGTAAGCATGTAACATGTTATCATACTCAATGTTAGTATTCGCTATCTCTAAGTATATTAGAGATAGCATCGTGTTTTTAATATAGCAATTGGTGCTTTAAGATAATTTAGTGTTAGAAATAAGTGGAGAGTAAGAATATTATTTTAATATAAAAACAGAATCTGTATAAAAATTTAGATTTAAGACTTCTACCTACTCATTTCTTACTTCTGTGGCTATCTTGAATTGTAATATCAAAAAAAACGAGAAAACATTTTTAAAAATTCTTGCAAAATACATTAAAAGTCGATAGAAGACACGCTAGAAATATTGAGAAAATCATAAAGTTATTTATCATCAAAAGAATTATCACAACCCACTACAAAGCAATTTTTTGAAAAAAAAGTGCAAAATTAAATTTTATTTCGCACTATAATATAATAAGATGCGGATAATCTGTTTATTATGGTATTTTAAAGAACAAATTGTAAAATGTAACTCTGTAACTTTCATACATTCGTAAGAAACAAACTTTAAAAAAGTCTTATGATAAAATATTTTTTCTAATAAGACAAAATGTAAAGAGTAGTACAGATATGAATCCGTATCATACATAAGGTGCAGATAAGTTAATTTGTCATGCTTTTTGAGTCTTAAAATATAAATAATTTATAAAACTAACATTTATTTGAAACAATAGATTTGAAAAATATATCAAAACCATCTTTTGAATTTCAATAATAAATAATTGAATTGTATATATATATATATATATAA
>NW_017259353.1:559856-561954 GCF_001594045.1 Atta colombica
GTGTGTGTGTAATGTAGAGCGTCCCAAAATTCGCGAATTAAAATACCATAAGATGAAAATTTTAAAAAAACTAAGTAAAAAAATTATTTGTAATTTTTATTTTAAGCAATAATGGAATAATAAAGTTTATAAATATAGCCAATTACAGACAATGTTTAGACGAACTACGTTTAAACGCTGAAGTGAGCTTACTAAACTACTGCACACACGATTCTTGGACAGGTGGTCATGTACACGTTGTCCGTAATTGATCATATTTAAAGCCTTATTATTTCACAAATTATTGCTTAAAATAAAAACTTACAATTTTTACTTAATTTTTTTGAAAATTTTCTTGTTGTAGTATTTTGAGTATCACAAATTTTGAGATCCTGTATAAATATATGTAGTATATCATACTGTATACACGTATGTATATCACATTCCTATACATATATGACAGATTTTTGTTATATTTACATTATTAGATCTAAAAAAATTAAAAATTAAGGAAAATAAATTATTTCTAAGAATATTTATAAAATTAATATTCTCTCTTTTTACATTATATTGAAGTTACAATCTGCTTTCTATATAATAATAATAAACAAAACATACAAGTCTGGGTTGACATAATTACTTTTTGTTTTAACTTTCTTTACATTAAAACCTCTTATATTTTTTTTTAAATCTTTCTGAAAATCTCCAGGGGGCACCATAAAAGTAGATCGATTATATTGTGATTTATAGATTTCTTATGTTATATTTTTCTGTGTCTTCCTTTAATCTCTCTAAGTAGGATGGAATGGGATAGGAGTAGGATTAAAGTTGATATTTATTTAAGTAAAATTTGATTGCTACCTAAAATACACTATAAACGAAGTTGATACTTTAGCAAGACTTCAATAATTTTAGACAAATTATTCTGGTTAAATACTTTCTAATGCATGATGATGTAAGTGCATGTATAAATGTTAACAATATTTTTATAAAATTTATTTTTCCAGTACATTAATTATATCAACATCGTTCACCATCATGTACCCTGTACAAATAATATGATACAGTAATCCATTCGATAACTTGTCAATTTCTATTGCTCAATAATAAATTTTTCTTAAAAAATTTCTTCAATTTTGCTAGTTAAATATCAGTTAATAGTTTTCATTAACAATATAATTAATAAAAGATTGATAAGAGAGAAAGAATACTTTTTTTATGTATAATGCCAAATTTTTTTCACATTTGCATACTTCAGTAAATAAGTTATTAATATTGAGCAAAATCTGTTAAATCTGTTACATTAAAACTGTCTCATACTATGTCGCAATCGATTGAATCAAGATCTCGATTGATATTTACTAATAAACAGTGGATAGAAAATGTAACTTTTCGGAATTATATCCGAACTCACCATAACTTCCATAACCTTGGGTAGCTGCAGCAGGTTGAACATTATAGCTACTACCCCATTGATGCGGTGGCGGCGGCGGGATTTGTTGCTGCTGGGGCGGTCCTGGTGGTGCGCCCCAACCCTGAGCATTATACTGGGTGCTATATCCTGCATATCCACCAGTTTGAGGACTAGTACCCCAACCCTGATATTGTTGCATCATATTACCAGGCGGACCCATGGGTCCACCCATCATGGGTCCACCCATCTGACCATTTGGTCCACCCATAGGCCCCATATTTCCGGCCATTCCCATCGGCGGACCACCTTGCTGAGGTGGACCCCATTGACCTTGATGACTATCGTTCATTTTGCTCGATGAGTCTCGCGGTTCGGCTCTTTTAATTTCAACCTGAAATAAACAGATATCACACAAATGTATATTATTCTCTTCTTTTAACAAAAATAATAAAGTTTCATATTTATATCAATTATTAAATTAATTTTTGGAAAAAAATGATATAGGAATTTATCATCTACAATTACTTTTATACAAATTATTGCATATTTTAGAGTAACACTCTGATACTCTCACGATTCTTTGATACTCTGCACTAACGCTTGTGCTATATAAAAATAATATTTAACTCTAATTATAAAATAGAGATTCATTGATTCACTTATTGTAAACGAACACATTTTAATGTAATTACTTATATATAAATA
>NW_017259353.1:562054-580194 GCF_001594045.1 Atta colombica
TTCTATATAATCTTAATAGCTTCAAGGGAGAACAATATTAACATGTACTTATTTTCTATCTTTTGCATAAGATCATACAGTGATATGGTGATTGACGTGTATTGACGTGTTATACCTGCTTTCCATTCAGGTTGACAAAATGTTCTGCGACACAACGGTCCACCGCTTCTTCATCCTCAAAGCTGAGAAAGCCGAATCCTGTCGTCCAAACGTGAGAGAGTACAATCAAAAAATGCTCGCCATAACAATACGAGAAAGCAGTTTTTACAATACAATGCATAAAATATGCACACGTCCAAAACCTCAAAAAGCAACTTACAACATCCAATCTTATAATACTTATTAAATAAATTTTGTCATTTACATTAGTAAATTAATAAAATAATCGCTTTTTATATTGCGCAATGTAAATTCATGGTCATGATTTTTATGATAAAAGATTTAATAAATCAAAATCTATAATTCAAAGTCCATTAGAACGCTACTAATTTATTTAATGTACTGACAATTTCCTCAAAAAAAGACCATATACTAAGAGGCAGGCAGTAGGGACTAAGAGAGATTATAGTGCTACCTGACTATTGGCTGAGCACATCTCTCATGTTGCAATAAATTTATCGCAATATAACATTAAACGATGTTTACAATAGAGTAATGAGTCTTAAGCCATAAAAAATTGATCAATCATGGTCGAAGGTGAAGAAAATAAATTACAATTAGTCAATTTCTTACAAGCTTTAAAGCTTATTATTTTATTGTAGACATCGCTTTAAACTGTTGTGACTTTTTATGAAATACTTCGAATGCAAAATATTTTAATATTATGAAAAGTACAAAAAATTACAATATTGCATTAGGTATAAAAATCAGCACTTTATTTATTATGTTTACAATTCGGTTTAAAAATTATTCATACTAACTTTGTTTATCATAAAATTAAATTGATAAGATCAAAAATTAGTGAATATTTATTTATTATAATTATTATTTATTTCTTATCTATATTGATTAAGGCTCTCCTGAATAATCATATTGAATCATACGTGTGACATCAGAAACGAGAAATTACACATTAATTTTTATTACGTACCATATAAATAAAGACAATTTGGATAAAACAAAATTATGAGATTGCTTTAAAACATTTGTAAAAATAAACAAAAACTGTGCTTATCCTCCCTAGGGTGTGTTCCAAAACTTGACTCTGTCAATTCCGAGTATCTTTTACCTTTATTCAACAACATTCAGTGACCAACAAGAATAAAATGATACTCGAGTTGAAAGAATTGAATTTTAGAACGCAACCCTGAGTCAATAAATTGTAAAAAAAAATACATGTGCTTTTATTCAATACGCTTGCTTATTTTCATTTATACGCCTTTTATTACTTTTGACGATTATTTACTATCAGGGAGATAAGCATAGTGTCCATTTTCGTCCTTTTCCATTTTCGTTTTTACAAATGTTTTAAAACAATCATCTCATCATTTTTTGTTTTATCTCATTTTGTTTTATCCAAATTGTGTTTATTTATAAATGGTACGTAATAAAAATTAACGTCATTTCTCGCTTTTGACATCACAAGTACGATTCAATATGATTGTGGTGACTATTCAGGAACCTGAATGCCAATACTATTACGCAACTGATTGTAATTATTAATCTTTCTATATATAATCTAGATTAATATATGTATAATATATAAAATATTATATTTAAATTGGACGGACTGTAGCTAAAAATTTAAGTTAATAAACAACAAATAATAGTAACCGCAAATAATAGTAACATTTAATAGTGATAATATTAAACCTTAAAATTTTCTTCTTAGATTTATAGCACACGCCTCTATCTGTATTTCTTATAAACTGTATAAATTTTATTTTATATTATAATATGCAATAAAGAGATTACGATGCATTATGGTACACATAGGATAAATATTAAGGGAGGGAGTTTCTTTAAAAAAACTGTTTTATTAGTTTTTGGTTTTTTCAAAAAATATATATTTAGGAATATTTCTGTAAAGTTTTAGAAGAGAGAGAAGGATACAAACAAATAATGGAGTAGAAATGGTATGAAAGGCACGTGATTCGAAATATTATTATTGAATCGCATGACCAGAACAGCCATACTACCTATTGCCATTACTACCTATGATCTGTTACTATATAAAAAGTACATATAAAATTTTAAACGTAATTTTTTCAAACTTACTTTTCTCAACTTAACCTACTTTTCTCAACTTAACCGCATGATTTGAAATTTTAACACGATATATAGTACCGATATATATGTAGTTTTCACCCCTACTTTGGACAAAGTTTGAATGTTTATTTTTTCTTTTTTTTTTAATTAAAAAATAATTTTGACTTTTAATATCTTTTTTATAAAGTTGTTATTTTTCAAAATGTTGATTTTATTTTGTTATAAGCGAAAACTGCATCCATATTAAACAAACTTTTTCATATTTTTATTTCAAAGCAATGAAAGATCCGGAATCATATCGACATAGCGCCTTCGAATGGTTGGCTATCTTTTGTTTAATAATTGCAAATTAGATCACTCAAATTTAATTTAAAAAATTTTTGTACTTTTAAATAGATAAATAAACCATATAAATTTTAAATCAATTAGTAATTTTTTGAATTCTTAAAAATTGTCTTAAAACAACAGGAGAATCCTCTCTTAAACAATAAATACTCACATTAATAATGAATAAATATTTCCGTATTATCGGATGGTTTTCAAAAGATTTTAGAAACTTGTCTTGCTTTTTTTACAACATTAATGATGGCTGACTTTATAAGAAGTTTCTTCAGAAATAGGATATTTCGTTTTAATATAAAAGAAGATGTACAACTCTTATGTCCGTTTCTACCAATATAAATTAACTTCAATCTCGGTTCAATTTAGTCTTTATCTTTTTCTAATTTGAAAAAGAAGTCAAACTGAGATTAAAGTTAATCTACATTAAAGAAAACAAGCATTATTATATAGCTTCTTAAACGTAGCCACCAAGTTTTTATAGTCTATCAGTCTTTACAGAAAAATATTCCAAAATAATCGAGAAAAATATTCCAAAATAATCAAGAAATACTTGTACCTAATTAGATTTACTAAGGCTGCGTTCCACTTAAAGTTTGCAATGCTCATGGAATCATTTTATTCTTACTGTTTATTAAACAAAGTTTGTTAAACAAAGACAAATGATGATCGCGAGCATTATGAGCTCAAGTCGAGTCAAATGAAACGCATTTTAAGTTATTTTAGTCACAACCTTATTTGTAAGCATAGTAATGATGCTTAGCCAATAGTTTCTAAACATTCAATTGTTACTTAGTTCAATTATTATGATTAACAATTTTTTAATATACGTTATTATCCGTTTTACAAAATTATTTTTATATAAGTTTAATATAAATAAGATTATAATTATGAACAAAAAATACATAATTATGGATAAAAAATTACATAAATGAATTATTCGATAAGATTTCTAATACATAATATCTAATAAAAAATTGGAACTTGTAAGATTTCTTCTTAATTACATAGCAAACTTAAGCTATGTATGTACAGTAGCATAATTTGACAGAATCTTATACTTAATAAAACTTAGCCAAAAACGCATTATTTATAAACTGTATTTAATTTAATGTAAAATACCGCAATATATGTGTAACGTAATAACGAAAAAGGAAAAATATATTATACGAGATAAATCAGAATATATGTAATAATTGCGCAATATTGGGTAAATTTAAATATAACTTTAAAATCTTATAACAATTAATATAAACTGCGCTAGATTAAGAATATACAAATTAATTCTCATTAATCTTATACCAAATTTTACTGTACATAAGGTGGAGTGTAATGCAGTCATCAGAATTTTTGATCCGAAAATATTTATTTTTATAAAATCACTTTCAATACCAGACATTTCATCTTTTTAATTTATTCTCTTTTATTATAATATAATAAAAAAACATTTTTCAAAAATTCTGACTATAATTATTATCGTAATAAAAATATAATTTATTCTCTCATTTCGATACACAATTCAACAGTTTCCACAACTTTTTTTAAGTTTATAACATATATAAATTAAAAATGTTCTTTTTAAATTAGCAAAACATATAACTTTTTTTTACAAAAAAAAAATAATAAAATATGCAACGCTAATGAAAACGCCATGAAAACCATCAAATACAATGCATCAATTTATGAATATATCCTGATGTAAAAATCAACTCACCTCTTGATTTTTTCTTTTCCTGATCATACATTATGACTACTTCCATGACTTTACCAAAGCGAGTAAAATAAGATCTTAAATCAGTCTCCGTAACATTACTTGGCAAGCCACCAAGAAAGACTTTCGGAAAGCCACCACTGCGCTTTGGCTTTTGAAGAGTGCGTGGGTTACAAGGTTTTGGATCAATCTGTAATGCAAAAAACATTAACAAGATATACTTCCTATAACTTTTATGTATACAAGATCATTATATAATGTGTAATTCTTAATTTTATAAAAATAAAACGTCATTAAATATAAAAATAAAATGTGACTCCATATAAAAGTCAATTTGTAAATCGAAAATCATAAAAAATTTTAGATAGAACAAAATACTGTACACAAGACTGTGTTTTTGGAATCATAAACATATACATCAATAAATATGACTTTTTGCAAATTTTCTAAACAAGATTCTGCAATCTTATTTAGAAAATCATATTGCAGAAAATCATATTTATGATAAGTAATATTAAAATACATACTGTACGTCCATCAAGTTGATGAGGACCATTCTGAAGAACCAAAGAAACATTAGCAGGATCGCTAAATGTTACAAATCCAAATCCACGACTACGCCCAGATTCGCTGTTTTTCATAACAACGCAATCGATAACCTCACCATAACGGCCAAAGTAACGTTGGAGATTTTCTTGGGTTGTCTCCCATGATAACCCACCAACGAACAATTTTCTGTAACAAAATGTGATGGAATGTCACTTCAGTGTCATTAATATATGCGAATTTATTTGATATATATATATATATGATTTTCAAAATAGATAAATAATGTATGTCACTGTGAGGGGTCTTAAATCTACTTGAATGCTTATCTTTACTGGAAAACTACCTGATAATATTCTTAAAGCATGAGTCACACTAGATTTTTATTTTTATTCTTTGCAATAATAATATATAAAGAAAAATATTTTTGGATAAAGAGGTCGCAAAACTGTTTCAAAGTTTCCAAAAATGTTATTAATGTGTAATTAATAGCATATGTAAATGTATGCTAATGTAACATTTTCACAATTTTCGAGCATATTAAATCATTTTGATACTTTAATTAATATTGCATAATAAACAAGATAATTATATATTCTATAAATGCAAAGATTTATTTATTATAAAAGTATAAATGTTTCAAGCCCATCACATAAATCCTTCAAAAAGGGGATATAATTGACAATTATATTCTTTTTAAATTATAATTATTCAATGATAAAAAACCTGATACTTTTGTTTAAATATTCATGAATAATAAGCATAATTTTATATATTGCATAATTTTTTATATTGCATTCTGAAATAATCAATTCAAGAGAGACACATTGAGATCGGATTCGAAGAAAAGGAAGAGTGATTATATTCCAAAAAGATAAACTTGCTGAATCATACGAAGCATAAATATGCAGGCGATATGTTCAGGAATATCGAAACGAATTGATAATATATCCAACAATGCCATTCCCCTCAGCCATCGTTTTAAAAACTCAAACACGCCATTCCTTATCGTGGGATATCCAACGATTCAACGAGTGCTCTCGTTACTCCGCGTGCTTTCGACCGGCGCGAAAGCTCAAAGCACCAGCGGTCAAGAGATTCTCCAGACGAGCGGAGCGAGTTCGGTCGAGAATTGGAGCGTAAAAATAGAGAGAGAGAAACCGGCCTAAGAAACGCTTTCGCGCACTGCTCTCGTGCATTGCCATAAAAGAATGCGCAGGCGGTGTATGGGGAACGTGATGAAAGATGTGAGGGAGGGAGCGGGAATCCCGAATTTTTACAGATCCTGAGATTCGAAGTCAGCCAGACGCGAATTACGCAGGGAGTCAACCGGCGAACCTCGCGGCAGAACGAGGAATCGCGCGTCTCGTCATCATCGCCAAAAAGGAAAAACTCGATGGAGAATTAACCGCTAGCGTATTGAAGCATCGTTCACTGACTACAACAGCAACGTTCCACGTCGTCAAGGAATGAAATTCGAGAATGCGAAGACAGAATGACGACGAAACGCAGAAAAGCTCGAGGAAGGAAAATCATTTTTCGCAATTACGATGCGCAAATCGCGAGCGGCAGCAACAACGGGAATGATGATGGCCCCGCCGAATATGGGAGGCATGAGAGCATGAAGGACGGCGAGGGGGGCGCGATATGTTGTCCACGATACCGGGCCCCCCGAATAATCTACTTACCCCTTTTCGTCGTCGTCCATTTCGGTCTTCACTCTCATAATATTTCACTTAAAACTACGAGAACGCGGTCAATTTCAGGGCGCGAGTGGGAATATGGCACGATGCTTTAGCGCGGACGAGGGTAATGGCTCCGCACAACGCGACGTCGGGAACAAATGTAAACGTAACGAACATGAGCGTCACTTCCGTCTCTCGTTCTACGACGCTGGTCGAATCAGCTACCCGATTTCCAGGGCCGTCGCCGTAGGGGATCACGAACGATTTCAACTATTCGACGTGTTCTTTATTTATACTTGTCTTTATCAATGTAGAGATTACTTTAATTTCAATTCTTTTTTTATTTTTAATACTGAAAAAAAATTTGTAAAATTTTAATGAATATTTATTTAGATAATACCAATTGGGTAAAACAAAATGATACTTAAATTTGTTAACAAATTGAATAAATTTTTTAATATAAGCAAATGTCTATTGAGTCGTTCCATTTGGACTTACAAAACTCGCGAATATTATTTGCCTTTTTTTAATAAACAACAAGAATGAAATGAGTGTCAATTATAATGGATATAGCCTCTATAAGCTGTAAGAAATTGATCAATTACAGTCGAATGTGAAGAAAATAATTGATTGTGATTCGTCCATATGGCTTAAAGGCTTAAGGCTTAAAACATCTATTATAGATCCAGACTTGACCAGAATTGATCAGTTGAATGCGAGGAGAATAATTATGATTCGTCCATTTCTTATGGCTTAAGGCTCAAAAATTTATTGTAAATCCGGACTAATAAAACGCATTCAGCAGACTCAGTTAAGTGAATGCTCGCTGTTATTGGTGTATTCTTTTAGATTATCAATCAAAATTTTAGATCTAAAAGAATACATTATCATTCGGTCTGTTCTTGTTGCTTGCACTTTTTGCACTTAGCATCTTCATTCTTTCTCTTTTTAACATCTAAATATTTATCGCTTTTTAAACTATAAAATGCTTTTTGGAGATTTCAAGCAATACGAACAAATCTATAAAGACTATCGCTAGTTAATAATAACGAAAATCGTCGATAAAACGTTAAAAAATCGCGTTATTGGTAATTTTACTTGTTTATTTTTTATTTTTTTTATTTTGGAAGATACAAAGTAGGAATCTGTGATTTTCACTCACGAGAAAATGCATTTCATCGCCGCACGTATCAGTGGGAATGCATATTGTCACCGATGAGATATTATTAAAGACCGTTAACCCTAAGCGAATTTTCGACAGTATAAAAAGGGCCCTAAGGGTCCGGAGATAATTGAAGAACGCTGACATTATCGACAATTGATATAAATTTGTTATTATTAACATAAATATTTGGCTCATACATTATTACATTCATGATTTTTTTGTTACATAAATGTTCCATAAATGAATATCACACTTGTAAAGCTATAATATCTTATATATTGTAGAAAAATTACAATTTTTTCTCTGCAGTTCATCATCTCTGTTGATAATCAAACTTTGATAACACTGAAATCACAATTTTAAAGAAAAATTGAGCATTATGACTTCTAAATATATAAATACGTCTACTAAACTAATAAATCATAAAATTAGTACAATATTATCAGTTTTTAATTCTTAATTACTTCAATAGTCACAAGGATGCGAACTCCCATAAAAATGTCGATCTTTAATAATATCTCGTCGGTGATATTGTTTAGTGATTTTTAATGGAATAATTAATAGTATAAAAGCTTTATGTATGTCTACGATATTAGAAATTATATCGAAATCTCGGAAAAAAAATTGATGATAAATTATAAAAAATTATTCAATTCTTCTAATAATCTAATTAAATTAATCACTAATTATATAAATTGACAAATAGTTTATCAAGTTAAATAGTTTATCAAGTTAAAAATTCGTAGCTGGATGGAATTGCTAATTTTTTATTATTGACATACGAAAGAATTGAATAAAGCAAAACAAACAAAATGGAATATATCAAAAACAAACAGAAAGAAAGTTTAAAGACGAATATGCTCATTAACTTAATCGCCGGTTAAACTAATCAGGGTCTAGGTTGTCCTCAAAATATGTTTCAAGTCACGCTGTGTATGTATATGAATACAGTTAATTTCGAATAATTTAATTGCCGACTATAAAACAGTATCTTTTTACATATAATGTGTATAATATATTTCTCAAAGTGCACAGTAATTCAATTGGCACATAAATTGACAGATAAATGTGCAAATAAAGAAAAATATATAAGTTATTTCATTTGCCAAACTCAAAAGACCTTGTGTGCCCAGTACATATTTTATTTATTTATTTTTTTTCAATATGAAGAAAATGAATAAAGATAAACCGTATATAATATCTATATATCTATAATCTATATATCTATAATAATATCTATAATGAACCTGTTTCTATCAATGTAGATTAAATTAGACTTTAATCTCAGTTCAACTTACTTTTTACCTGTTTCTGATTTTTTAAAACTACAAAAAGATGAAGAGTTAGTTAAACTGAGTTAAAATTAAATTACATTGGTAGAAACAGATCTAAAAAGTTCAACTGAAAAGAACAAGCCTACGATGTGATTAGTTTCACTTCGATAATTTCTATTGACGTCAGATTTCGATTTATATCTCGCGCGAAAATATAGCTCGCCCAGGAACCTGCGTTTCCCTCCTCGACACACGGCCCTGCGAGGAAAGCCATTTATTCGCGGCATGTGCGATATATATATAATTTCATGCGATATTCATATTGCGTTCGTCATTCTTGTTCACAACATTTCACTTGCTTAAAAAGGAATATCCGCATACTCAACAAGCACAAAAATGTTAAAACGTCGTCTGAACACGTCAGTCGTACTGAGTTCAACGATCTGTTGGAGTCAGCGTGAGGTCCGTTCCTTGTGCCGCGCGAACAGCTCTTCTCACTCCTTCTGCACTCAACGAGTGCAGAACGGATCGCGCGGAACCGGCAGAATGACGTCAAATCGAATGGCAGAAGTGGGAGGGCGAGAGGTGCAGAAAGAGAGAACAACACTTGCAAACGTGCTGAAACGTGCCGCGTCATACAGTCGTCAGAAAAATTTTTCTCAGAATTTTTATACATATTTATTTAGGACACTTTTATATATATTTTCTCAATAATATTGAGAAATTCTACATCTTTTTTTACAAAAAAACTCATGGAAATGTTCCCCTCCGATTTTGATGAAATTTGAATATTTTATTTTCTAAACAAAAATAAGATAATATGTATTTTTTTATAAAGGCTAAATCATACTTTTAGGGAGTGTAATACTTCCTTTGAAAAAATCGTTTTTTTTTACATAAATATTCGTTTCGAACCATTTGAAACTGTTCGAGATAAAATTTAATATGTTTTGAATAAAAGTTCAATGATTTGAAAAATACTTTATAATAATAATTTTAAAAAATTTGTTTAAATGAAAAAAATGTTTATTTATAAGAATAAAAATAAAACAATTTTTTAAATTAAAATTTTTAAATACTCTTATAAGATCATTCTATTTCAAATATTTTTTTATTTCTTATATCTCAGTTTCGTTAATATTTACAATATTTCTAAAAAATAATTAATTTTTTCAAAAATACTATACTCTTAAAAGAATTCTGAAATTTACATAAAAATTCTGAAAATTATATAAAATATTCTCAAAAAAATTTTATCAGGGAAAAATTTTCTAACCAGAATGCATTTTTTTTTTACAGAAACATGATGGCAGCAAAAATACACATTTCTATCTTTATAAATCTTTGAAGAACTTGTGACCATGTTAACATTTCATGAAATAATGCTTTAGGCCTGTTCTTTTTTGACTAAACTTTTTCGCCAATTCATCTATCTTCCTCTTTTTTCCTGCTGGAGAGAAAAGGAAGAAAGATGAACTGATGCAAAAGTCAAAAAAAACGGATCTTTTTATGAATGTTTTATGAACTCATGTAAATGACTCATGTCCGCGACTGTTTTGCTGTGACGTCTGCCATCTGTGCCGTCGTGAGAAACTGCGAAAGCCAAGAAACTGTAGTGTCATACTGTTATTCAGTTTGAAGTAATTGAAGTATTTTAGCGAATCAAGCGATGATGAATTTATTGATTGAAAATGGGAAAGGAAATTTACCTGATTATGAGGTACAGGGAGTGAAAAAAGTAAATTTTAATCCATATTCCGACAATGGAGGGTAAGTGGAAAAATAACCTATATCTTATTAATTTTAAGTGTCATAATTGTAAGAATATACATTTCTACGGTTGGTCAGTATTCTTGGTTTTTATTTTATAATATTCTCTTTATAATTCTACGTTCTTTATGTATTTATGAAGTATTTTACATCTACATAATTATATGAAAACATTTCATTCTCAGGAGTGTTGTAGCTCTCGCTGGGGATGATTTCTGCGTCATAGCCGCAGACACGCGTCTCAGCACTGGATTCACGATTCACACTCGAAATCAAGATAAATTATTTCCATTGTCAGACACAACTATCTTAGGATGTTCCGGTTGTTGGTGCGATACCACAACTCTAACTCGTCTCCTATCCGCTCGCATGCAGGTATTAAATCTTGTACTTGGAATCTGTACTGGAATCAATTAGAATTAAAACATAGTAAAACAATTATATAACATTCGATACATACTAAATTGTTAAACATGAGTATAATAGTTATTATTTTGCTTCAGATGTATAAACACGAACATCAAAAGGAAATGTCAACTCCAGCGGCGGCACAAATGCTGTCGATAATGCTATATCATAAGAGATTCTTTCCTTATTATGTTAGTAATATACTTGCTGGATTAGATGAGAATGGAAAAGGCTGTATATATAGCTATGATCCAATTGGACATTGTGAGAAAACTACATACAGGGCCGGCGGTTCAGCTGGTGCACTTTTGCAACCACTTCTTGATAATCAGGTATATATAATACTTTAATTTTTTATATTTATGTATACCAATCCCTGGCAATTCATCTCGCGTAGTCATGGCAGTGTCGCTATGCGTAGCTTAGCGCTGAGACACTACCAGTGTCTCCAGATACATACGAATATGTAAATTGACTTTATATATTTATATAAAAAAAAGAAAATGTATAATTAATATTGTACATTTTGTACTAGTGATTTTTCTATCTTTTAGATTGGTTACAAAAATCAAGAAGGTGTTACTCCTGCACCTTTAACTCAAGAAAAAGCTATAGCGATCTTAAAAGACGTTTTTACTTCTGCTGCTGAAAGAGATATATACACAGGTGATGGAATAACTATCAAAATTATTACCAAGGATGGAATAGAAATCTCCAATTTTGCTCTAAGAAAGGATTAATGGGAAAAGAAAGCATTTATACTTATATCTGCGCAAATAAAGTTATTTGAGTATATCAACACTGTTATTAAATTTTTTCTCTTTCAAATATTTTTTAAAAGAGATAGTACATTATGGAATAATCATTTAATTTGTAATTGATCTTAAACGCACAAATTGAAATTGCGTGGATTGAATAATATACAAAAGATACACACGAAAAAGAGTCTGAAATATATATAAGTACACATAACAGTATTTAAATAGGCCTTTTTTAATATTTATACACTATATTTGCTACTTAATATACGTGTAAACATTTTATCCATAATATATATTTTATAAATTCTTAATAAAACTTCGTGACATTCAATGAGAATATATGGTACGTTATCATAAATTAAAAATTTTATTTTTTCATTCAAACACATGATTCAGTTTTATTTCATGATTAGCATTAGTAATATACACTTAAAAATCTATAACAAACGATTACGCGCGCAAAGGTAACTCAATAAGCCTTTTTTAACGTTACGCTATGTTACTGTATGCACCGTATGTAATCGTATGTCACTCGTACGTATTCGTGATATCTTAAAATATCTTTCTTTTATTTCGTACATAAAAGACAAGTTAATTATAACCCATTTTTTATCGTTCACAATATCTGTATAACCAAAGAAAAAGAGGATAGGGGTTTGTGTTTCTTTTTTTTTTGTTGCATTCCATTCTACCGTCTTTCTCATACTTCTTCCTTCGTGGGAACAGTATATAAGGATCGAAAGATAGATGTTGCTTCCCCCCGAGATTCACTTCTTCGTCCCGGGGGCCGCTAAGGGTTTGCCACGATCTTTACCGCGCAATTTAATTCCAAGTACTCGCTCGATCTTGCCGATTACCATCTGATTCGGTATTCCACGTCCGGCTTCGTAGTCATTAATGACTTGTGCCTTTTCGTTTACTTTCTGTAAAGAGCATTAAAAATTATTAATAAAAAAATATTCATGGCTTGAAACCTGAGACATAATTAAAAACACATGGGAATAACAGATTTCAACCTATCAGAAACCTTATATTCTAATACACACAATGTCTGATAGATTAAAATTTGTTACTCCCTGTTCCTATTATCTGTACTTTTCAGTTATGTTTCGGACTTTATTCTCTTCCAATAATGGTATTCAAAGGAAAAACAGTTCTGTAATTGTAATATTCTTGAATATGATTGATTTATACATTTGGATCCAGTAAGAAACCAAAGATAAAATCATATTGATCCAATGATGCACAGTCGATTTTTTAATTATACTAAGAGAATGGACAGATGATACAGTTCGGTATCCGGCTCTAAAAAAAAACTTGGCAATGTTGAGAGATTATATGTGTGTGTACAAGGACGCCCATATGCAATTGTTTGTTTCCGTCCAAAAGCGTATAGAAATCGTGTTTGTGCGCTCAACCACCTACATTGCAGACCGTGCAAGCATTTTCAGTAAATTAAAAAAGATTTTTTTGTTTTTCATGTTTTTGACGCTAATTTCACAAATAAACATATATAAATATTTTGTTCTAAAACTTGTGGCATATAATATTTATTTTTTGCATCATTTATTGCCATAAAGACTATCCATCAAAGAATATTATACAATAAAATAAGGGGCTTCTACCAGGTCATTATAATAAACAAGTTTTAAAAGATGTAAATAGTAAACCTTTATTCTTTTTCTTTTTCTTATCATTTCACGAAACATTTCGTACTAAGTTCTCATCAACCGTTTTTAAAAGTGAAATAAAAATCGTTAACAATAATTTATATGAACATATTAAAACTTAAAAATTAATTTCGGTAACGGTATAAAAAACGGTATTAATCGGGTCATCTCATTCACAATCACATTATGCGTTATTAATTCAACCATGTTTGACTGAGTCAAGTTATAATTAATAAAAAAGTTATAAATGTATATAAATTGTAGATCCAAATCGAAGAATTGGTTTTAATTATTAAGGGTTTTAATTATTGTTAATTTTTATTTCATTTTTAAACACGGCTGATGAGGAACTAGTACGGTCGAAACGTTTCGTGAAATGATAGAAAAAGAATAATAAAAATTTACTATTTACATCTTTTAAAGCTCATTTATTAATAAAAGGGTAGAAGCCCCTTATTTTATTGTTTGAAATTTATACAAGCGGTTTATCTAATATATTTTTATTGTAAAGAATTTTATGTTCAAAATGTTTTTTTAAGACTGTGCTACATTTTTATTTTTTATATCTTTGCATTTTTTTGTATTAAAAATAAACACAATTGTAATTAATTTGCTATAAAAGTTATTTCACTTTTTTTCTTAAACTTCAATTTTTTAATTCATAAAAAATTCATTCCAGATAGCCAAATAATTCAATAATTTTTTAAAGATAACATTATACTATTTTTTCCCCAAAGTACATATTAAAACCTAAATTTTTCTATACCATTCACAAAAGTTATGAATTCTTAACTGATATCGTTTTTTAAAACTTTTACATTTTAATTTAATAAATAGTAAAAAATAAGTAAAATACAATTTGATTTTTATTATGATAGAACTTAAAGGTTTTAGAAATATGTAAGTGTTTTTAAATGTTTATATATAGTCCGGAATAATGAATAAATTTAATATAATCTTCAACAATCCATTCTCAAAATCAAGATTGAAAATTTTACAGGGGAGAATTAAAGAATTTTACAACTATATAACAGTTCAAAAGCTGTTTTTTTTTCTGGTGAATGTAGCCAATAAATAGTTCAATATAAAAAACAAGATAAAAACTTTACCGTTGCCAGGTCTTTTTGTGATAATCCTTTGTTCTGTCGTCCTTGCTGGATAAGTTTGCCGAGCTCAAGTGGAATTTGGTCGTGTTTCAATTCTTCCGTTTCACGATCTAATTTGGCTGTGTTTTTTGTGGTTACGTGCTGTCTGTTTGCACCACCACCCCCTATAATCAGAATATTTTTCTATTTCAGAAAATTACATTTGATCAAATTATCAGAAAGAAATTATAGAATAGCACACATCTGTGGTAAAACACAATAAAACGCTTTTAGGATATTGTTATTTTATGTGTAGAAACCAAGAAAAATCATTTCAAATCTTATTTCATGAAAAATTTATATCTTTATTATTTATGTAGTTTATTGATAGAATACAATGTTGTATTTCTTGAAAGAGATTAACCTATATACTCACATATGTGTTTATTCTATACCAGACCTATCCAATTTGAAACAAAGCCATCGATACAAAAAAAATGTGAGTAAAATTTCGAGAACTATCAAGTGTTAATATGTATTAAGTGACGCTTATCAATACTTTATAGTTTCTAAAATCTTACAATGAATTTTTTTTTTACATCGATGGCTTTGCGTTTTGACTCCGACGCTCAAATTGGAGCCACAGACTTGTTCTATATTGACACAACATTTTCAAACTGCTTTCAGCTTTTCATCTACGACATAATGTGATAAAATAATACAGACTACATGTTACACTTTTTTTACTGTAACTGTGCTGGATTGTACATAGATATCATTCTCGAAAAAATATGATAATTATTTGCAATTCAATTTCATGGGATTCAGTTTTATAAAACCATATACTTATATGTGTGTTTATTCTTTACATTAACACAACAAATTACTTTATTTTCAAACTGCCTTGAACTTTTCATCTATGAAACAATATGATACAACAATAACATAGATTACATGTATTTTTTTTATTGCAATTATATTGCATGACCTGTCACACTCCTGAGAAAATTATTATAATTATGATAATTATTTTTGTAATCTGCAGTTAAGTTTTATGAAACTATACTTACATATGTGCAGTTTATTCTATACATTGACACAACAAATTACTTTGTTCTCAAATTGCCTGGAGCTTTTCATCTACGACACAATATAATACAATACATGTAATGCAGATTACATATCCGTTTTTACTATGTTGGCAACTTGGCCTTCACGATATGATAACTTTGAGTAGCTCGTTATAACAGTTTGCCAACAAAATTAAATCATAATCAGATTCTACTGCCATCATGTTGCATCATACAATGCTATCAATTGCTGATAACACGATACATTGGCTTTCTACAATAATCTATTGTAATATTTAAATTATCTATTTTAAATCTGAAGCTGTAAAAAATTATTCGATCATAGTCGATTATTCTTTTCACATTCGACTCTAACTGATCAACGGTTTCTGATGACTGATTCTTCTACAGTTTAAAACTTAAAATTTAGATAAAATTTAGATGTTTATTGTAGAAAGCCTATGCTTCCAAATAGCAAAATCGCACAAATCTGTTATTGCTTATGGTACTGCAACTTACTATAGATTTGTCTTCAATGATTTCAAATAAATCGACATTGTAGCAATATGCAGGCAACAATGTGTGCAACTTGTTTAACAGCAAGCTTGTGTTGTCGGCAATATGATAGAATTGTATGATGCAATATGATGGCAGTAGTATGAATTTTGATTATAATTTTAAAGTTGTTGGCAAATTGCTATAACGAGCTACTCAAAGTTCTCATATCATGAAGGCCAAGTTACCAAACAACAAACGAGGTTCAGTTGCTGCAATTCTGATAGCAACACATACTTAGCAATGTATACTTAGCAAGCAACAGATACGTTGCTATTTGGATTGGTATTATATAGACATTCTCAGGAAAACATGATAATCATCATTTTTGCAATTTGCAATTTGGTTTTTATGAATCCATGTAACTCGATTATGTTCGTAGATATAAGAGAGTATACATAATTGTCCGCTTGAAACGGCGAACACGTTGTCTATGATGAGAAAGATCTCAAGGAAAAAACGAGGAAAAAGATATCCCAGGGAAGTAGACTCATGCTACTCACATTTCGCTTGTGTCTCCACGGTGAAACCTTGTCGCCGTGCGTCGTTCACCGCCTGTAAACAAATACAATCGGTTATACAATCGTGCGGCGCAGATATGCTTAGATGAGATGGGTTACCTTCTCCGTTTTCAACGTGGATGACTTCGGGGCACGTTTGCGTAAAGTGATAGGCGCGGTGTCCCAATCTGACATGCTGTTAAAAAAAAATCTCACAACGAAGAACCCAAGGGGTTGTTGCGGTCGAGGAAGAAAATTTGCTTGGACGTATGGATGTATAGATGTATAGCCACGACGACGATAACAACTGCTCTACAACTGCTCTACACCGCTTGCTCTACACTCTACTCCCGCCACTGTTTGCGTTTCCAGTCGAGCAAGGTCTTCTCTCCGCCTCGCGGACGTTCTGAAAATCATGCGGTGCGACCGCTCGATCGACCGGTGCGAAGCCGCGATTTCACGAACATCGGGGGTTGGCGCCTACGAAATATCGAGAATCTAGGATTGGGAAGTACTAAGTTAAAAAGTTAAAAGTTCAATTATAAAGTTAAAAAGTTAATTAATTTTATCTTAATTTACAGTTTATCTTAAGTTACATTTTAGACTCTTAATTTAATTTAGTTACATTGCATTTTATCGGTAACTTTCCTAACATCACAGACTTTTAGGGAATATTTTCAGGACATCCAGAAATCATCCATATGTCCTTTGAACAACCTAAGGATATCCTCTAGGATATATCCCAGATAAAATATGCTATTAGGGTTTTAATTTGACTTTTTTTGAAGTTAACATAGTACAAAGCAATAATAGTATATAATTTAGTAATTTTATATTGTCTTTTATATTGTATAATTCTTAGTCGTAAATAAAAATAAAATGATTCCTTAATGAATATGCTGTAAGAAAGAAAAAAATGATGTAAAACAGTCAAATTTTTTTTTGGTTCATTCAGAATAAATTTAACTTTTAACTTTCAATTAGTTTTTTTATTAACTTAATTAACTTCTAATTCAATTAATTTCATTATGAATTAATTTGTATCTTAATTAAGTTAAATTTTCAAGGCTGTCAACTTTAACTTAACTAAGTTTTAAAAAACGGTTAACTTATACCCAATTTTGCGAGAACCGTAACGTGTCCTCGCTAAATCCTACTGAATTCTCGTGTTCGCTATTTTTTTCGATACGACGCCGGCCGGCGAAGAAATTGCGATGCGTGGGGTCTCTCGAGCGGCTCGAACGTCATTCCGCGACTGCGAATTTCGAGAACCAAAACGATCGAGATTTGTGGCAGGGTCATCAGACTTTCAATCGTCCAATTTTCGATGCCACACGTGCACAGAAAATTTTTTGCAATCTGTGCCAATTATCACAGTAATTATATATATATA
>NW_017259353.1:580204-584353 GCF_001594045.1 Atta colombica
TATCATTATTAGATATTTAATTAAAATATTTATACGCTTTTATATTTAATTAATGTTAATTTCATGTATACAGTTTTTTTCATTTGATTTTTTTATATTTGTGTAATAATCATACAATATAAAAAATTATTTAATAAAAATTGATAGAAGATCCAAAAACGGCCTTATTATTAATCTTCATCTTTATACGTAAAAATGTGTATATTGATATAATATTAGATGTGGGAAAAAGTTCGTGGCGTTTTTTTTCCCATTAGATGGCATTAAAAAAAGCCACGAACTTTTTCCCACACCTAATATAATAAGTACGTATAATGTGTAGATGTTGTAAATGTATGTGTGTAAGAAATCGCGTTCAATCGGTAAAACAGATGATGCCGTGGAGTTCTTATCAGGCCATCCCTTTAAAAGAGGGTTAATCTTTCTTTTTTTCAATTAGCATCTTATCGGAAAAAAGGATAGATACATGTTCGCGCTTCGAGAAAATTCACGAGTTGATTCATATAGCAATTTTACTTCTGTTTTTTTCCCCGTTAGATTTTCTCTCTTTTTCTCTTGCTCCTACTCGCCGATCTATTGTGTGCGTTCGATCGGCGAGTCCAGTTCTACCTGTCCCCCTCCCCTTTTTATTGTTACTTCTGGTACTTCAGGCATTACTGCCGAGAAGTCCAAGTGAGTCCGCCGAGAACCCTCTATCCGCATCGTGACGTCCGCACTGTTCGCATTAGCACATTTATATACGGTTGTCCAGCTGACTGCGCGAAGACGAGATGTCGTTGATCAGGATGCTGTGGAGGTGCACGTTTAGTCCGCGGCTTTTCAGGATTTACGAGGTAACGTGGATCGGTTTGGTTGACGTAAGTACGACATATTTATTCAGCATTTTATGCAGGAATTTGCATAAAGTTGAGGTTACAATACGTATGCATTACAGAAATCGTACGAGGCGAAGAATTTGGAGCGATGGGGCGATAACATCGCGATCTCTGTAAGTGTTTAGCACGGCAGAACGAAGATTGTGACATTTTCGAAAGTTTCGCCGCAGTCTTATCACTTTGCTCTGCCAGTCTGCGTGAATAAAGTCTTCCAAATACCGGCAAATGCGATCTTCTGTTTATATTTTATTAATTTGTTCAGATCTTCTGTATTATTGCGACTATAAGGATATAGGAAATGACAAATTGTTTCTGTGCTGTTGCAGTTTGCGGCGATATGGTCCATAAGCCTTTACGCTGTACCAGTCATTGCCATGTTCGCCATGTATCAGCGTGGCTATTCCTTGACAGATAATGTTTCTTGCTTGAGTAAATTGGCTGCTGGCGCCGGTGCATTTCTCGTTGCCTCGTTGGCTGCACGTGGTTACTCCAGAGTTAACAATCCAGTGTATGTGAAGTTTATGGAGACCTTGAATGAGGCACACTTGCATTACAATGCAAGCACAAAGCAGGAACTTCAGAAATATGATTTCGAATTCTGGGCATGGCCTGTAGATTTCGATGTATTGGAATTAAGAAGGTTGGACCTATTTCTGTCAATAATTAATTAAACATGTTTACAAATCTTAACTTTTATTTTATATAGTGACAAATTCTTTAATAAATTCTAATATTCAACATTTGTTTACAAAAGTTTTTTGAATTGTAATCTTTTACAACTTTATAACAGCTGATAATCAAATATTTTTTACCATATCTTGAACTAATATTTTGGAAAATTGATTTATAGTTTAACATTTTATGTAATTCTATCTGAAAACTTAGAAAACTTGCAATTAAAGAAATAAATCTTTTTAAGTTAGAAATTAAGATTAGAAATTTTTAAGTGTATGTAACATAATTAATGTTATAACTTACTATTCTCTAATTTTATGTTTCTTGTAGTGACACTGCAGATAAATTGACATTAGAAAAAATTGCAAAGGCTAGTGGACGTCTCAGGAGACAAAGTAGCAAAGAATTTTTATTCGCTATACCATGTAAATTGCTTTCTTATGTAGTAGCACACACCTTTGCGGGTAAACTGATTTATCCTGGCAGTATATCTTTCATCGGTTGGGCACTCGGTAACACATTACTATAATTATATACATAATTATAGTTGATTAGAATTAATTTAATATATAAGTAAATTATTATATTTACTCATGTTTCTATACTATCATTTTGTATCACAATGTCACAGGCTCTACATTAGTGAAGGGAAGGATAGATTTATTAAAACAAGGAGGAGAAAGATTCAAATTAATGACTATTGATAAAAATCAAATTGATGCATTATTCGTTGATCGACGTAACAAGTAATGTAAACGATAACTTTCTTGGTATTTTCTGTTACATTATAAACTGTTTTTTAATTTACACTATATTGCAGAAGCGTTAGTGGCAATATATTGGTTATAACTTGCGAAGGAAACTGTGGTTTTTATGAAACAGGTATTATATCCACTCCTCTGACTAAGGGCTATTCCGTGTTAGGTTGGAACCATCCGGGTTTCGGCAGCAGTACTGTAAGTATTACGCTTGCAAAGACGTAAGCTTCGAGTACATTTCACAATTCGATGGGAAGAATTGCTGTTACTCTGCTATAAAACTTCATTGCAACAATAAAATTTTGCCAATGTTGCAGTTATTGTCATTCAGACAGTAAATGCAAAGTTGGAGTAATGGCAAGCTTTCTTCTTTGAGAGCCGACTTGTATTTCATATAACAGTAAATCATGACCACAAAGGGTGCGCCGTATCCAGATCAAGAAGAAAACGCCATTGATTGTATAATGCGCTTTGCGATCGAACGTCTAAATTTTCCTGAGGAACGGATTATTCTGTATGGTTGGAGCATCGGAGGCTATACTGCCACTTGGGCCGCTATGAACTATCCTTCTATTCATAGTTTGGTAATATTATTTAATTCAATTAATTACATACATACGCTAAATCGATTCTGCATATTACTAAAATTAAATCACTACAGATTTTAGATGCTACTTTCGATGATGTACTGCCATTAGCTATTAAAACAATGTCACCGTCCCTAGAAGGCTTAGTCCGTAACATAATCAGAGATTATTTCAATCTAAACATAGCAGAACAATTGAATAGGTATAATATTTTATTTACAATGCACATTATTACAATCAGATTACAATGTATACTTCTATACACATCATTTTTTAATTTAATAGGTATAATGGGACTGTATTGTTAGTGAGAAGAACAGATGACGAGATCCTTTGTATACCTAATAATAGTTTAGCTGGAAATCGCGGTAATATATTGCTGATGAAATTACTTCTTAGACGTTACCCGCATCTATTTTCCGAAACCTCTGAGTCTGGAACAGTTCTGTCAAGGTTCTTATCTGCTGAAGCAGCCGATAGAAGTAAGGAATTTGAATATCAATAGCATTACTAAGAGGAATTCTATTTAAATATATATGTTACCAAATTGATATCTGACAGCGTCAATATTGGAATCATTCCAAGTGGAGGAAAATCATTGCCTAGAATTGATAATGGCTAATGTACGAAGTAATGATGGGATGATAAATTATCCGTCTACTTTGGGACAGGATTGTCAAGTTAGAACAAAATTACAGCTGGTTCTCTTTCTTGTATGTATTACATACACTGATTTGTAGATTTAAAGTCAAACAAAACAAGAAAATTAATCTATTTTCTTCCTCTATTTTATAGGCAACGATGTATATGAAAGATCAATCATCGTCGCACTGCATTCCACTGTCTGTTGATCTCTTTCATCCAGGTTGGGATCCAATTTCCACTGTTATTGCAAAGTAGCTTTTACAGTACTATATTTTGAACATTGGAACACAAGCTTCCCAACAGATTTTATTTATATAGTGCATTATGAAAAGGTGAAAGCGATAATAACAGTGCAATTTCATGTTTAAGTTTAATTAGCACACACATACATTCAAACATTATTTATTCCATATTAATCTATAATCAATCTTATAAATTTTTGTGAAAATTGTCACTAGATATCATTCTATAAATTCATGATTAACGTTTTTTTTTAGTTGAATTGCAATGGTTATTAGCGTTTTTTTTAATTGATTATATGCGTCGCATATCGCCAATACTGCTTTGTATAAATTTTATTTGTATATTACAATATATATATATATATTA
>NW_017259353.1:584570-588980 GCF_001594045.1 Atta colombica
TATAAAAATAAATAAGTATACTATAATTTTCCGAAATTTTACGTAACTTGAATACTATCTAAAACAGCTTTGAGAGCAGTTTTAGAATCTTGAAATGGATCAATTACATTTGCGCGACTAGTCTTTATTGGTTTCTCTAGAAATACCTTCAACATACTCCTTGTTTGTGTTAAGAAATAATCTCTCTGAGCAATTTTTTCCAAAGCCTTAAAACATCCTTCCAAATTCCAATCGATTTTCCCACTGGTTTTATCCTCACTCTAAGAAATGAATGATTGTTAATCACTTTTTTGTTTTGATGTATTTTCTATGTTTAAATAATTCTTAATTTTTCTTACTTTTATTAAACCAAGATTAACTAGTAATGCATTATTGAAATTTGAGATTTGATTAGTCTCTACAGCATAAGAAAATAGTTTTGCGTATAAAGCATCTGACAAGGATTCTGCTTTTATTCTCACATTCATGTAACCACTGTCACATAATGCCGATACTTTCATAGTTATCCGTAATAGTTCTTCTATATATTTCTGTTCTACTATATTGCTTTGATTTGCTAAGTTCTGAAATAAGAAATGTACTTCATTAAAAAAGAAAATAAGTACTTGTACACATTAATACGTACCGTTACATAGTCGATAAAAGTTTGAACATCGCCTTGTAGTAGCAGCAATTTCTCACCTATTGGTGATTTCATGAATTCTGCCACTGTTACTACTGTACTTCGTGCAATATTATTTTGTTCCTCGTTATCTTTGTCACTTACTTCATCTTCATTATTATCATTTTCGTCTTCTTCACTCTGTTCATCCTCATTATCGTCTTCCTCCTCCTCATCCTCAGTATAATCCTCATCCAAAGAATTCAATGCATCAATTTTTCTCAATTTTGTAAGAATTTGTCGAAGTTTTTCGCGTCCTTCCGTTCCAAAGCAATTACCATCCAACTGTAGATTTGTCAGAAGAGTTTTATCGTGCATGGCTTTAGCAATAGCATTTCCAGCATCCATGCGTAGTTCATTATTACCCAAGTCCAGATTTCTAAGAGATGTATGATTGCCATGGATCTGTAACGCTTCTGCTATAACTAAAGCCCCTTTAGTCTTTAATAAACAATCTCCGAGATTTAATTCCTCCAAACCCCGGAATATTGGTAAGGCTTTAGCAAGAGCCTTGGCACCTTTTAATCCGATCGTATTATCGTTCAAATTTAACACTCGCAAATTAGGATTGGCAGATAAACCTTTCGCAATCGCCGCGATACCCATGTGGTATATACCGTTCTGTTGCATTACAACTTCCTCCAATGTTTTCAGTCTTTCAAATACAGATGCTAATGCTTGTGCGCCCTCATTCTCTAACCGATTTCTACCAACGATGAAAACTTTCAGTGTAAGTGGCATGCCTATAGTAAAATTTCATTCCAATAAGCATTTAGAGTAAATTAAAATAATATAATATACATAATATCTGACCTTCGTTAGAACTATTTTCATAACATTTCTCCAATGCTTTAGCTAACATTTTTCCACCTGATATACCAAGACCGTTGTTATTCAATTTCAACTGCTGAAGTGTATAACATGGACTTGATGCCAACAGATTTGCTAATCCTTCAATACCGATTGGACCAAAAGCATTGTCGCTCAAATCAAGTTCAGTAAGTTGACTACTAGCAATGCACAGTGCCGTTCCTAGATACTCCAACGCTTTTGGGATTTCTGTTTTCAAACGACCAGTGAACATATCCTTCCATAAAGCTCTCTTTAATGGAGTTCCTTTCTCTTTCAATGCTTCCGCTATAACTTCTGCGGCTGGTGTACCCAATGTGTTTCCTTCCAAATCCAAATATTCCAAGCACGGACATGCTTTAATCGCTTCCACCACTTGAAGAGCTGTATAATAATAATTTATATATTTTTTTTAGCTGAATTTCTTATATATTTCAGCTTTTCTCGTTTTCTTTTCATGTTGAAGAGAAAGAGAAAAGATAAATCTGTGCAAGAAGTTCAACTAAAAACAGACCTTGTAAGAAACATAAATAAATTCATTGATAAATAAATTTTCTAGCAGTAATAAAGAAATATAAAAATAATACCTACTAATAAATATTTAATTTATACATATTTGTAGACACATATACAATTAAAATACAAATTTATGCAGCGAATAAAATTTCGTAAAACAATAAATTGTATCAAAATCAAGGAAAATTGCTTACATAATTATTTATAGCTTCGTGCGCTTTATACACATAATGAGAAGATACAGTAAAAAAATTCTAATTACCATCATCCGCGGTGTCCAATACGAGCGACTGACCGGCAAATGAGACTCCCACTGATTGTCGGCTTACATCTTTCAATTGCTCACCAATCTCGCCTAGACTAAACATGTTGCGCGTTTGCAAGTGTCACAGAAATTTTGTCAAATGATCTTGATTGGCGATCCTAATATAAACTGTGATAAACACCGATAGATTGTCTCCTTATTGATATCGTTTTATTGCTTCTCCTGTAGTGCGTATGTTTTGCCAAGTGGTAAAAATGCGACGAGATTGCATGCGCGGGAAACCAATGCCAACCTTTGAGTCGAGTCAATCGGGCACCGAAAAGAAAATCTCTATAGTTACGAACGTACAATCTGTTCGTTCGCTTACACTTTTTGCACTCAGTATCTTCGCTTTCTTTCTCTTTAACAATAAAAATATATATATATTTGTCTTATTTTAGTGCAATTTCAATGCAAAAAATTTTTGGAAATTTTGAATAACGCAAAGAGACCTAATGTTAGTTATTTTTTTTTGAATATTTAAAATGACTATCATCAATTAGTTCACAATTCTTCATACAAAATATAAACAATTTCTAAAAACTTCGTTTAATTTATTTATTTATGTCAATTAACTATGTAAAAATAATTATTTAATTAAAATTATCTAGATTCAAATCTTTTTAATTACATTTTTAAATTCTTTGTATAAAATACAAATAACTTTATAATTGTTTACAAACTTATCAGCTATAAATTCATACGATTCGCATTTGCAAGGTGGATCTAAATTAACTTAATCAGTAATTAAATTATCAAGTAATATTTTGTAAATGTAAACAGAATGATTAATTTTATTAAAAAAGGTTTTATTTAACAAAAAAACGACGAATTATGTAAAAATTTTTAATTTAAACTATTTTGTTGGTTGAACTATAATTGCTTAAAATTTTGCTAAAAAAATCGCCCATGATGTATTTTATAAATAAAAATTTTTTTCGCATAGCAAATCGAGAAAAATTATGTTTGGAAAAGTCAAATAACATCATGGAAAATTGTAAAAGATATATATTCACGGATAGTAAATAAGAAAATTTTTTTCAGTGAGTTTCGGAATGCAATATTGTAAAAAGTAAGTTATTGCTCTTTTATGCAGATCTGTAAGTAGATGATGATTTGCAACGTCGGTGCCGAAATAAAAAATGTTAGACGTGAATGTATGTATAAATAATAAAGTAACATTAGATATCAATATAAAATTAATTTCAAATCATTTTCTCTCTCTACAATGAATATTACTTAACAAAGAATATTATTAAAATCAAATTATTAAATTAATAAAATAATACATATTGATTATTGACTAGAAATAAGATGCATAAAAATCAGTATTAATATTAGGATAAAAGCTTCAAGTTTATTGGAATGAAACATGTAACGCAATAAAACATTATTTGTTATAACTAATTTCACATTTTCACATAAAGATCTTTTTTCTCGCAAATTTATTTATCAAAAAAATATTTTGTATCCAAAAAAAAAATAAAGTTACAGTTACTGACTGTAACAATTGCGAAATAATTACATAATTCATTGAACATTCGAGACAGAATCATTTGATCTTTTAATTCCTTTAAAAAATCCATGTATTTATTGTTAATATGTATGGAATATCAATAAACAATAAACATAGGATATGCGAATTCAGTTTTTCTCAGATGCTAATAAAGATGCTTTATTACACTGAATGCTGCTTTTCCATAAACTGGCCACTGTGTCTGTTTATATGTATGTGTATGTGTGTATGTGTGTGCGCGTGTGTATGCTTATGACTTTTTATTATATTAATATATCATAAATATTTTTTCTTCATTAATTTGATTCTTTCAGAATAGGAGATGTATCTAGAAATATTTTTTAGCTTTTTCTATCTCGTTAGTAAAAAGTTTACATCTGTAGCATATTCTCGCTATGCATTCCATTTAAAAATGACACGTTGCAACATATTCTAAATTTGTGAAAGAGCACAGAATATGAAGCATGAAATCAAATCATATATTTGAATCCATAGCAAAAAAAATGACAAGCTATTATTAACAGAGGAAATGTTTTTTTTTAATTATCTTTAGGCAAGAGAGTA
>NW_017259353.1:589080-594145 GCF_001594045.1 Atta colombica
GATGATTTCTCGTATTAATTCAAAATGAAAATTTGAAAATATCCGAAGGCTAGTTTCAAAAATACATACTTATCTTTGAATCTGTTTCTGATCAAAAAAATAATGTATAGTTCTAAAACATAGACAAAATTTCATCAAAATAACCTGAATAGTTTTTCGCAATATTTCTTCAATTTTGACATTCTATACTTTTGACACCCTACTAAGATATTTCGAGGACATATGCTGCAATCCATTTAATGCAACTCACAATGTGTCGTGGAATCATTTCATTTTTGCTGTTTATCAAATGTTAAACAAGAATAAATGACACTCGCGAATGTTGCGAACGTTAAATGGAACGTAGCCATGATTATATAAAATTTTTCTCTTGAATTAATGTGAGGAAAAAATCACTCCTTCTCTTAGAATAGTAAAAGATCACTCTATATAGTGGCCACTTTATACCTTCCTCACATTATACGGTCAACATTTAATACAAAAATTAATCTATTATATCTAATGACATTCCGAATGTGTTTCGAATGTAGACGTCGATTAATGAGCTCTACCGTTAAAATTACTTAGAGACTAAATCTTGTCTTAAATGTACATAAATAACCCTCTTATCGATTAACTTTGCTTTTGCTGTGTCTCAAGTTAATAAATTGTCCATTTCCTTTCTATCTTTTGACTTAAATATCGAAAATTTAAATTAACTTTCAAAGATTCAATTTTTACATAGTACAAGCCAGTCACTGACTTATACAAAAATCTAAATATTTGAATCTTAATGTTTTTCTGTGCCTTTTGGGTGAAGGACAGAAAGTGATTCTTCATAATGTGTCTCACAATGTTTTGTATGTGATGTGGCTCCAATAGAAGAGTCGTGTGCTGAAATTCGCCATGATAAAAGCAGATTTTGACTGAGCAATCTCGACTGTTTCTTGCGATTTCCAAACACGTCTAAAGTATATAGAGGTTAGAAGCCTTCCTGATATTGTTTAGAATCTAACTTCGCCTGAGTGAGCTCGAGCTGTCTTTTTGCTTCACATTGAGGAAAATTTTGTAGATCATAATATTGTGGTGCTATCATGAGTAACCAATCAGCTATAAAAAGAATATATAAAATTTCAATAATGAAAAATTGACAGAAACAATTGATAAGTCAATAGAGGGAAAAATAATATAGCGTCATATATTTGCTAATAAAATATGAGAATAACTTACGTTTAATATCAGTGACTGTTCTGATATAATTTTTAGTAGTGAGCACAAATTCATTATAAATAACCCATTCTGGTTTGTGATCGAGACAACTGCTCGGATGAAGTTGCACTACCTGGTTATCTTTGATAGTCAGGTAATGTCCTGTTCTCTCTAAATGCGCTACCTGTTGAAATAATAAAATCAAGATTTAACATTAAAAAAACATAATTGGGCAGATGTAGAGAAACTCATTATAGTGTAAATCGATATTTATGTTACCTGCATGAAGAAACCATTAACGAGAGCTTTTCTGATGTTAATGTAATAATCTTTTGAATTAAAGTCCGTCGAAGTGCGTTTTAATACAAATCTATCCATTATTCTACTTAATTGTTGTCTTACATTATCTCCGCTCTTCAGCGATCGATAATTTACATAATTATCGTAACACCATTGAACATCATCCATATCTGTAAACAATTCGTCATTGATAAAGCTCGAACTATATTTCATGACAAAAATAAGAAATAAGCACTTACGTTGTTTGAAAGAATGATATACATTCAGTAGCGTCAGATGGTCACCATCAATGTGTGCAAATTTCATTTTTGCATCATCTGCTGCTTTTTTCGATTCATTCGGCCTCACAAAGCACTGTGGGACTAATACCATGTCAATCATCAATATACTACCATGTTATCTTACCACAATTCTGATTCTATTACTTTACTTTTAGAACTCTTTTATATATATTTTATTTATATTATGTAATAGATAATATAAGTAATATAAATAAAAAATAAAAACTATTATTAAAATATTAATATTAATGAATGATTAATCGATATTAGTACATATAGCAAACCCCAATACGTTACCTGAGAGCATAGCAGTAATGCTGAGTATCTCATTACTGCAATTATGATTGCAAGAAGCTATAAGCATCTTTGCTAATTGGGGATCCAAAGGAAATTCCGCCATTACTGCGCCGAGATCTGTCAAGTTTCCATCATCATCCAGAGCTGCTAAATAATTTAAAAGTTCCAAAGCTCTCATAAGAGTTTCGGGCGCAGGTGGATCCATAAAGTCAAAATGCACCTATTGCACAACATACGATAAAGTCATTTCTTTTACAGAACGATATTATTTAAAAACAAAAAATAAATAATTATTTTAATAATATATTATGATAAATGTACCAAATCATCGATGCCAAGTTTCTTCAATTGCAATACGACACTTCCAAGATTAGAACGCAAAATCTCAGGATAGGTATTATCCTGCATCTCGTTTTTATACGCTTTTTCTGTGTATAATCTGAAACACTTTCCAGGCCTTGTTCTACCAGCACGACCGGCTCTCTGTTGCGCTGAAGCCTTACTAATAGGTGACACTAAAAGAGATTCGACACGAATCCTAGGATTGTATACCTATTAATAAAAATCATTAAAAATTAATAATAGGTTCATGCTGATGAAAGTTCCAAGATTATTGATTTGTATTAATTAAAGTCGAATTTACTTTTTGCTTGGCAAAACCAGGATCTATGACAAAGACAACTCCGTCGATAGTCAATGATGTCTCTGCGATATTGGTCGAAACGACAACTTTGCGGCCGATAGCACCGTTAGTTTTGGTAGGCGGAGCAGGTTCAAATATTCTCTGTTGAAGATTCGGCGGCAGTGTCGAGTACAATGGTATGCACTTTAATTCACCAACTTCAGGTCCCAAGTTGTCCATTTCTCTTTTTATTCTCTTGCAAGCTTCTTCAATTTCCTCTTGACCAGTTAAAAATAGCAAAAGATCCCCAGGAATTTCTTCACACATCTGTATCTGAATAACAGTTCTTATTGCTGCTTCCAAGTAATCCCTCTCTGGCTCTGGTGTATAAAATATCTCGACTGGATGCGTTCTACCAGGTACGTTCATAAGTGGAGCATTGTCAAAATACTGTTGAAATTTTCCAGCGTCCAAGGTAGCACTCATAATCACAAGTTTTAAGTCCGGTCTCTGCTTGATCACTTCTTTCAAAACACCCATCAGCAAGTCAGTAGCTAATGTTCTTTCATGAGCTTCATCTAGCAGTATCACTTGATAGGCATCCAACATGGGATCAGACATCCCTTCCCGAAGCAACATACCGTCGGTCATGTACTTTAACACAGTCCTCGGTGAACTACAATCTTCAAAACGGATGCTGTATCCTACTTCTTGACCTACCAAAAATTACGTCAATTTTTTAAATTTATTATTCCCATCACAACATTGTTTCTGATAATATTAAAATATTGTTTTCAGAATTTCTTTTACGAAATTCTTTTTAGAATTTTCCTGTGTAATATACATACCTAAGGCAACATCCATTTCTTCTGAAACTCTTTGAGCAACGCTCATTGCAGCCACTCTTCTAGGCTGTGTACAAGCGACTCCTTTGGATCCAATACTTCTTGAATACTCTACACACCACTGTGGTATCTGTGTAGTTTTGCCAGAACCTGTCTCTCCAACAAGAACAATGCATTGATGCTGAGACAACAATCTCATGAAATCAGTACGATATTCAAATACAGGTAAAGTTATTCTTTTCTTGTAAAGTTCATAATATCTCGGCGTATACGGCAGCATGGTATATGGATTGAACTGCACTTGGCTTTTTGCTGCCGTTGTCCCTGGAGTTGTTATATTATTGGCAACGGTACTGTCCCTGCAAAATGATCATTATGTAACACTTTTTATTCTAATAGTTCAAGTACTCAGCAAACAATAATACTGAATAACAATGCAATGAAATAAAAATAAGCGCCTTCAAAATAAAAAGATTACAAGTGAAACTGATAATAATTACCAATGCAGACATCAATACATAAGTTTATGAAAATTATGGCAATGCGTGCAAACAAGTGTCTGTGATACATGATATGCTCGCTAACAAAAAGCGACTATTTAAATTAAAGGTTTATTTTTTGTTGCGAATGCGAAATAGGTCAGACGAGAACCGTTACAGAAAGTACGAGAGCCTCCTCTGTCGCCGGAAGTGAGGGTTGTCGAAATAACAAACCCGTCACATTCGACGCTGGTCGTCCATAAACGCCGACAAAAAATCACGCACACGTGACAGGACACAGATCGCGGACATTATCGCATGAATGATATCGTGTGATAAGCATACGAGCACGCGTCCGATACGATGCCGCGACATTGCACATGGCAAAAAGGGACTGCCCGCCATCGTGCGTCGTCTGCGAAACGAAAACACGTTGATACACTTACGTGGCTTTCCTTTTGACATAGGGATCCACGACCTCAATCCTGCGCTTCGACATAGTGTTCCCGTCACTTCAAGCGCGGTCAAACAAAATGCAAAACTGTTTACGAAATTTCAGACGAGGCGTCAGTCTCGCCAAGATGGCAAGCAGGCGCCAGCAGCGACTTGGGACTAGAGCTTCTGCCCTTGTGGTGGCAACAATCGACAGCAGATGGAGCTGACGACGATATTAAATGAGCGAAAGATAAAAGAAGTACATAGAAGAAAAAAAATTATTCTTTTATATAAATAAAAAAGGACTTAAAAAAGGGTTTAGAAAATAGAATTTTTCCAAAAAACAAGTAAAACTTATTATAAATTATAATGTAACTAGACAATTACTTACCTTATAAATCAACATTTTTAATAACTTTTAATAAAATTTTTATGTAATAAATATAACTGAAGTAAATAATATTAAGAAATAATATTAAGAATTGATAGCGCTCTACTAAACTTTTATAAAGGGAAATAAATTTCACATAGCTAATAGTATAGCTAATAGTCATATATAAATAACACTTTTGAAAAAATATAAACAATGCTAATAAATATAGAAAAGATGGTAATTTC
>NW_017259353.1:594245-597105 GCF_001594045.1 Atta colombica
ATAGCTTCATTGTCACATCCACAAAGCAGCATCGATCTATTGATATCAATACTGTTTATTGGTTTGTGCATAGCAGCACACAGTGAAGTCACGTTAACTTTTCCATTTGTACTAATTGTATTCAACCAATGCATGTCCGCAGAATCTAAAACAGAATATTAAAATTAACTTATTATGTTGGAGATTTATACAGGCGTGGATATTTTAAACTCTAAAATATTTTAAGGTAATTCTCTCCTCAAATTCGAGATAAAAACTTCATGTAATTATACGTCTGAATCATACGGCTTATTTTTAACTTTCAAAGATACAGAGTATCAAAATTGAAAGAAAAATTTCATTTTTTTCAAAGATTTCAAATAGATTTCACTTAGATTTTTTTGGCAAAATTTTCTTATAAGACACAATATTCCTAGAATATTATAAATATTTAAAAAGGGCAAATAATATTCATATAATCTTCTAAGGATATTGTGTGTGCTTATAAGATATATTCAAATTTTCATCAAAATAACTCTTATAATCATATGAAGTTTTTCGTGAATTTGTGTAAGGAATTTTCCTTTAAAATTTTTTAGAGTATTAACTTTTTTAATCAACAATTATTTTCAAGTTATTTACCGAGTTTCAATTTTGAACTTTGTGCATTATTCCAATGCCACAATTCTCCACTGACAGAACAAGTGAAAAGATTATCAGGTCTGTCTTGGTGGAATAGTATCTCACTAACGGCTTTGGTGTGCGCATTAAGTTGCGACATTGGATAAGTGTTCTGCCTTAAATCCCACACAGTTAAACTGCCGTCGTCTCCACCAGCGACCACAATATGTCTTTGTGTAGGATGATGTGTAATACTTGTAGCTGCTGTCTGTAAAATCATTTGTTACTTTATAAAACTTATACGATACTTTACTTTATAAAATTTATAAGATTTTGTAGAACTTGAGTAAAAAAATTAAAGATTTATACATATATTAAAATTATAGTAAAAAATATATTAAACTTGCCTTAACTTGATCAGAAAGCATAAAAGTAGTTGCAGGCATATCCCGATCATTTCTCAAATCCCAAACTTTCATATGTCCTCTTGAATTTCCCATAAGCACTTCATTGTGTTTTAAGAAATCAACACAATATATAGAACAGCTATCAGCATTTTCTGAAATAATTTAATTAAAAGATAATAAATATTTAAATACAACAATCAGATTATGCAATTATTATAGATATAAATTAAGACACATGCAGCAATTACCAATAATTCTAACTGGTTTCTTCTCTGTAGCTGTGAGAAGATTAAGCTTTCCATCCTCTCCTACTGAAGCTATATCTTGTTCAAAATTGGACAATGCAGTGCAAGAGGCATAATCCGTTGTCCTATAAAAATGCATTATTAAGAATATAATAAAATTTCACATTTTTACTTCGAAATACTTAATACAATCGAAATATTTAATACAATCAATTTAATAAATTACTTACTTAAAACTATGTATAAATTCCCATGCCATGTGTTCCTTAAATTCAGTACATGCATCCTCATCAATTTGTAATAATCTTATTGAACCTAAAGACGAAGCAGCGACAAAGAAATCTTTGCTGATAAACTAAACATATATGTTCTATTAATTTTTCATATAAAATAAAAATTATTAGTTTTATCAAGAAGGAATAGTTTATTACTTTCAATTCAGTTACATCCCCAAGGAATGAATACGATGACAAAACTACTGGATATGATTCTTCATCGTAATTTGTTCTAAATGTCCAATATGTTATTTTATTTACCTGCATTGAACAAGATTAAATTTTGAACTATTTGAACTAATATCATTATTATAAATTGTTAATTTCTATTATTGAGAAATATATAAATATATATAAATATAACAAATATATTTGTACATTGTATAAATAAATATAAATAAATATAAATATAGAAATTTATTAAATAAATGTTAATTATTTAAATATATATTTATCTAGAACGTCTAGAATATAAATTTATAGGTTAGATATGTCTATCAGAAATCTTACAGGGTTATCCCAACTGCCAGTTAAAAAATTCTTCGCTTCCACAAAATTTCCAAACTGCCACCTTATTTTAGAAATTTTCTCAGATACAAATGTTCCCTGTACATTTTCACCCATTTTTCAGATACAAATTGGTGCGAATTCAGCCGGAAGAAAAAGTTGAGTAATACAGTAGTAATACAGTGTCGGAGTCGTCGGAGTGGTCCAGCTGATCATCTGTTCTCCGGTTCGCGATTCCCACTCTGAAAAGTGCGCCATTGCGCACTTTTTCCTTATTTATAAGTCCTTATATATAATATTATAGCTCGTATTCAGAACGGGCTTACAACGATATTAGCGCTAAAATACTCTATATTTTACCTTTCGCATATTATAGAATTACACATATTTCAAAGATAAAAGCGTGCTTTTATCGAGCGCATTCTGAATACAGACCTATATAAATAAACAACAAAAGTTTATGTATTATGCACGCTCTTTTTATCTTTTTTTTTCTTCGATAAATAATTATGTATTTCATTTTTTTTAAGTGCAGAATCATTGCAATTTACAACTACTGTAATGAATCTAGAAAACAAATTTCATATATAATTATATACATATATTGGTAATTACATAAAAAATTATATATAAAAAAATTATATAATTATTAGGTGTACAACTTTGCTTCCGCCGTTTTCCTATAGATGGCTTTAGCGGTAAGTGGTGGTCGAAATAAATAGATCATAGACGTCATACAATAAACTTGGGCATCTGTCAACATAACCCCATAGAAACATTAGTCGATTTGTGTCTGCATCATAAAGTTATTCTCGATTGAAAATGT
>NW_017259353.1:597651-602915 GCF_001594045.1 Atta colombica
GCTCGACCCCATGTTGCGAAAGTGGTCAAGACATACTTGGAAACATTGAAATGGGAAGTCCTACCCCACCCGCCATATTCTCCAGACGTTGCCCTCCCTCTGACTATCACTTGTTTCGATCAATGGCACACGGCCTGGCTGACCAGCACTTCCGGTCTTATGAAGAAGTAAAAAATTGGATCGATTCGTGGATAGCCTCAAAAGATGACCAGTTTTTTCGACGCGGGATTCGTACGCTACCCGAAAGATGGGAGAAAGTAGTGGCCAGCGATGGACAATATTTTGAGTCATAAATGTATAACCAGTTTTTTACAATAAAGTCTCGAATTTCGGAAAAAAACGGCGGAAGCAAAATTGTACAACATTGTATATAAAAAAATTGACATATTTTATAGATCTAGTTATATAATATTTTTCCCTGGAAACAGATTTGTAATAAAAGAAATACATTTTTCGTACCTCCTACTCTTCCCTTTTTAAAATGTTTTATTTTATTTATTTTTATGAGAATTTCTTGAATATATTTTACAAAATATTATATCATAGGCTAAATATATTTGTTTAAAAAATAGTCGCACATACGATTTAATAACTTTTTAATTTTATAATGAATTAATTTTTATTTCTTAATTTTTCTTATTTTTTTTTCTAAATGTTTTATTATAAATTTTTATTTCGAGTTCAAAAAATAATATATATAATGCACAGTTATGGAGAACAGATTTTTTTATTCTATAATGAAATTCATATACGAGCTACAATAATATTTTTTCATTTATAATAATATTCTATAAACGCGCACTTTTTTTTTAATTTTAGGAAGTCAACTTCTCAAGTCGATTACTCAATTCTTTATCACCTGGTAAAAAATTGTTCATGCATACAGAATATGTATAAATATGTATAAACATACATAAACACGTATAAATATTCATAAACATATATAATTATATGTATATATGAAATATGTCCGTATTATACATGTTTTTGTATGTTTATACATATTTATACATATTCATGCATAACAAATTTTTTACCATTTTCTTCTATCTTGATAATAATCGATATTTATGTTTTAATCTAGCGATAATTCTATCTTTATTAATACATCTCCGATTATGTGATCAAACTCCATTTATAAAAAATTTATTAAAAATTTTTTTCTTCTTAATTGTGCATCATATTTTATTTTTTGTATTCGAAATGAAATAGTTATATCATTTAAGAACAAAAAAAACAAGAAATAAAAATTAAAACTAATAAAAATTCAACTATAATACAAATATATAAAATTGAAAAATCTGTTTAATCATCTTTTTAGCAATATCATAAATTAATTGAACCAGCAGAATTATGTATACATACAAATTATAACACTTTTGTATAATTAATAATTTAATTTCAATGTTTATTTAAATTAAAATTTGAATAAGAAAGGAGAATATTATTTGAAGTACATCGAAAATTAAACATATATGGCGTACATGAAGAATAATTTTTTTATTAAGTGTTACAATGTTATCTAATTTTTCTTCGACGAATTCTCATCGTGTAAGAAGACGATAAAATCTATTTTTAAGGGCTGGTGGGAGCCATCGCTTTATAATTTCGGCTACAACATGATGAATTCATAACGTACCGTTTACGTGCAACGAGATGTTGAATATCGTGTGTTACACCATATCACTGTTTTCTCTTGTTTCGCTATATTTTGCTTGCGATGGTGTGAGTGAATCTTTGCGGAAAATGCGTAAGAAACAGTTATTTATTATGCACTAACAATTTCTGCAGGTGGTCACCCTATAATTAAACTATTATATATAAAATATAATAGTTTAATTAAAAAGTTTATTTCATAATTAATAGTGTATTGTAATTAATAAAATTCGTAAGACTTTGGACAGAACTTTGGAACTTTGATAGATATAAATTAAAAAATTGTAAAGAAAGTTATAATATAACAATGTCACTAATAAAATTAATCATTTCATTGAGTCTTGTTTATCTTTTTTCCTTCCGTTGTATTTATATAAATAAGAGACTTAAGATTTATACTTAATTAGTACGTATAGTATAACATTATTAAATAATAATTCTGAGATCTTGAAATAAATTAATAGAAATAAAATTAATATAAATAATATAGTAAATGTCTATTATATTTGATACATCTAATATTTTATCAACCTCTGATTTTAAATATAAAAAAGTTTAAAGAACGATGTTCTATTATAAAATTACGTATGTTATAAACATTTTTCATAAATACATAATACCTATTTTCTGTAAAATCACCTAAAATCACCACTTTCTTTGGTGCATCATTCATTAAAAAGTACGAATTTATCTGTTACATGCATTTTTAGCGACGATTGAGGCCAATGTCAGCAATAATGATGTCACGGAGGTGCAGCATACCATTTGCAAAATTGCAACGGAAGATGTGATCGCGAATGCACGTGCCACTGTCACAACAGTATTCACTGGAGCATGTAAGGCCAGTAAGTGAAAATAAAAATGAATAAAATATAATAGTCAATTTTTCATTTAATGATACCTTTAAATCTTTTTTTATACACTTAATGTACATTTTTTCCTTTATAATGATTTTTTTATGAGATTAATTGTAATATTTATAAATAGTTAAAAGAGAGAAAAATAAAATTTTTAGGCAATAATTTATCTTTCATAAGAAATAAACTTTCATCATTTTCGATAATATTAAAAGAAGATTCCATACGCATTTCAATTCTCAATTACGATTTTCTGATTTTAACATGTTATATCAACTAATTATACAATAAAAAGAGAGAATTGTGAACGATAACACTGCATATGGAGAATCTCAAACGTTTGGCGCACTGAATCTCGGCTTCAAATTTAAATAAAGATAATGATTTTTTAAATTATTGATACTATTATACTATTATATAAAGATAATAATCTTTATCCAATGAAATTAAATTTTAGAAATCGATTACATTTTTTTACTGGAACAAAATAATCTTGTCCAAATAAACATACAGAAAGTTAATTGTCGTTGATAAAAACGTATGCTTTCAGAAACAATGGACGAAAAATTCGCGAGTCTGGAAGAAAAGTTGAGCAAAGAATTTGCGGATATTAAATGGTTAATTTACAGCATTTTAGAGCAACAACCGAATTATTTGAAAAATATGCGAAACGCTAATCTTCACGATGGAATATTTGATGATTATTTATCCCCGAGACAAGATGAGATCGATAAATTCAATAATACCATGCAAAGCTTATCAATATTAAATGGTTAGTGCAATTATTATACGGTAATCTAGCTATATATTTTTTTTATTGAAATATGATACTTTTGTAATATATTAGTAGTAAAAAGAAATCCATTATTTTTTCATTCAATTTCATGCAAAAATAATGGATTTCTTTTTACTACACCTAATATAAATAAATTTTTTAAATAAATTTTCGCATAAGAAAATGCATTTATTAACATATGTAATTTATAATATATAGCAGTAGACTAAAGTTAAGTTAACTAACTTTACACTCTCAACTAAACACAGAGTAGCAACTAGAAACACAAAGTTCTTTAGTAATTGCAAGATTTCATGTTCTCAAAACTTTGCAAGTGCTTCTATTACTATACCATGGCCTATCTTGCATGTACGAATGAAATTAGTAAACTTGTTGGTGAAAGAACAATTTTGTACAATTACACCTTAACAACCATATGTTATTAAATTTTAATTAATTACATAATAGAAATTGAAAGAAAACTTCTATTTTAATATTTTTATATTAATTATTATCTAATATGTATTAATTATCAATTCTGTAAGTAGTAATATTTATATGTCTTGCAGAATAAATCTTGAATGGATTTCTATCTAAAACTTTAATTTCAAATAAATATGATTTATTGCAATCTTTAATAATTAATTAAATAATTAAATAAAATCAAAAATTTAATTTGAATTCTGAAAAAATGAATAACATTTAATGTTATTTAAATAACTTTTGCACAACCTGATTACACTCCAAAGCTTAGTATGAAAAATTAAATAGCTTTATTTTCAATCGCTTACAACTTGAATAATAATGTATAATCTATTTTCGAGAAACTAAGGCTATACAAAACATTGTGACAGCTTCGTATATGTTATCGCGTATGTATGTGGGATTCTATTCTAGAATAATGAGACCCAAAATATAACGCGGATGACGCGTATAGAAGTCTTGCACTTCTTGCATAACACGCATTGTATATACTTCAGAGCCTAAGCTAAACATTTGTATGTAAGAGATCATGGTTTTATGTAAATGGATTCTGTGTTCTGAAGGGAAGGAAAGGTGAGAGTTCGCCTTGTCTACGGGACGATAAAGCTGAAGCTTAGTCAGGATAAACATGATTCAAACGAAATGAATAGTACAACAAAGTACTGAGATTTATTTCGAGTTGCGGTATATGATTAACTCTGTCGCATTTGAATAGTAAAAGCGTAATCCGTTGAGAAACCAGAATAAAACTTGTAACGCAATTGCTATTAAATTTTAGTTGCATTGCATTATAATAAAATTTAATTATTCTAAGATATTCTAATTAAGATATCATTAAGATATTTATAAAATATTATGAGAAATATGGCTGTAAATCAATCAATTTTTACTTAAGTAATTGTATTTAAATAAAATATTTCAAAACTGTTGATATATATATCAATTTAATAATCTTTAATGAATTTAGACACCGAACTTTCTCAATAAAATTTTTATGTCAAGCTTATTGAGCGAATATTTAATATTATAAGTAGTCTACTTTTTTAACAAAGTTAACAAAAAATTTTAATTCGACGTTATATAATATCTCATAATTCAATGTTATATAATATCAAAATTTGATTATTAATGCTTAAATTACATAATAATACATGTAATTGGAGAATTAACGATCAAATTTTATATATGTAATTTTTTATATATGTAATTTTATATATGTAATTTGAGATTTACACTTCAATTAAATAAAACATGAGATTTTATCGTCCAAAATTTACTTGAACTCACTATTGAAACTTATCTCAATCTAATAATTATCGATTCTTCAATTAGCTTCATAAGAAGAATTCTATGTGTGTGACATAAGAAAAAAACTTTAGATCTAGACATATAACATTGTTATATCAAAGAATACAATATCTGATTATAAGCATCACAGAAATCTCTACGTTTTTTTTATGTAAATGTTACAAAAATGTTATATATTATATATA
>NW_017259353.1:602994-606245 GCF_001594045.1 Atta colombica
TATATATATATATATAAAACAAAAATAATATATCAACAAAAGAAGGCGATAATTATGAGTTAAAGATTAAAATTCTAAATTATTGTTATTCCAGGTTCGACAAATGCATTCACTTATTACTGGCAGGTGAGGAACTTCAACGTGATGTTGTCGAGCTGGCAGACAGGCCGTTGGATACGCAGCTCTACTTTCTATGCAGGTCGCAGCGGTTATGCCATGTATCTGAAAATCACTCCTAAATATTTTCCCGATGGCACGGTCTTCGTAGCTGTCGGATTGACCCGCGGTCGTTATGATTCCGTTCTCACGTGGCCATTTCCTTACAAGATCCGCCTCGAGGTACGCATATAAGACACCCGAAGTTGAGATGAATTATTCGGAGAGATAAATTGATAACTCCTAAATAAAATTAATTTTACAAGTGATTCTCGGATATAATTATGTAACATAATTACAAAGTACAGAAGAAAACCCACGAGCGGTATCTTTGATCTGAAAAAAAAAAGCGTTGTGTCGGAATATACCGTGTCCTCATAGAAAATATTCTCGAGACGTTTTCAAAACAGAAGAAATTTCTTTCCAATATGATCAAATAATTTTAAACAAAGTTAGAAAGTCGTTATTATGATATAATTCCGTGTCGCTCGCATTTCATCATAAAGGATAAATAAAATCAATATCGTGGATTTTGGTTTATTTTCCTATTTTATTATTTTCAAATAAATATATTTGATGTGTATATCATTGATTAAAAAGTATTAAATAATTTAAATCTTTTAAATAGATATGTTTTTCCTCATCTTAAATTAAAAAATTTGATATATTATCTGATTTATAAATTTCCGAATAATTTTTTTCTGAAATTTTTTAGAAGTTAAGTTTATTATTCTAGATTAATAAAACAAAGAAACGTTAAAATTAATTATTAATATAAACAGACATTAAGTTTTTCTAAGTTAATTACGCACATGTTTTATGCTTATTCATTATTTATAATTTATAATAATTAAAGATATATTGCTCAACAGTTCATTATTTTATGTAAAGAAGTAATATAAGAGTTAGAAATGACTTTCTATGAATTACTTATTAGTAAATTTGTTTTACCAATTAGATTTAATATCTTTTTTATTAATATATTGTTAAATGCGAAATATTTATTTATATATAAATTATAATTATTATCAGCATATGTGATTTGATGTAGGTATTAGATCATTCTTTAAGAGGCTCGCGTGAGGATCGACGATCTCGAATTTGGGATCCGGCCACGCTTTGTACACAAGATTTTTGGGGTAGACCAACAGAAGTGGCGGATAATCCTGAGTGCGTCGGATTGAGTATTCCCAGACGTATAATTCTATCAAAATCATTATCAATATTGTCTCAACGGTATTCAGGAAACACAAGATACATGTGGAATGGAAGTATGCTAATAAAACTTATTATTTATCTATAGACTATTTATCTATAGACTATTTAAGATAAATATACAATTATCAGAAATCTGTATTTGCTCTTAAAAATATTGTTAATACTTTTGCTATTATTAAAACAGATTTTGTGTGTGTGTGTGTGTGTGTGTGTGTATGTGTGTGTGTGTTGTATCATGATTTATTATAAAAAAACAAACAAAGCAAAGTCAATAAAGTCTTTTTTTTTACATTAATTAATTAGATAACAGATTTTATAGAATTTATTGAATACAATTCAGATCCGATTCAACAGTCGCTTAAAAAAATATGTATACTTAATATTATTTTAAGTTAATAAATTAATTGAGACGTTATTGGGAGGATCAGGATCACATATAAATAAATGCATAACTAAAGTCAAAATGCTCCTGCAAATAAAACTTTCTAATTTAGTTCTAGCTAACACCAATATTATACTGATTACATTTTTTTATATGCTTCTTTCGTGAATAATACATTCGTAGCGGTAAAATTTTCGGAAGTTGTACATAAAATAAAATGTGCACAATTTTTGCACAATTTTTTAAATTAAATTTATAATTTCTTTAATTATGAGACGAAATAATAAGTAAAATTTGTATTAAGACAATGAGCCCCATAAAATAGCTGCAAAGAAATCCGATTGCGTCCTGTCGCGGAAGAACTAAGCTTTAGTTAAAACAATATAGATAAATTCATTAACATAATTCTTGAAATATTTAATTAGTATTATAAATAAATTTCATAATACGCATTTGAAAACAAGAAAATAAAATATAATTTCTTCTGTTACAAATTCTGGAGGCGCTTATGCATCAAGTTGTGTCCGTTAAAATTAGCTTTCCATCGTGTTGCGTACAGGCATTTGACCCGAAAGGTAAATCCGCGGTATTTGTTGTAATCGATAATCATATGCCTCATGATCCACCACTTTCCAAACATTTTGTTTAGCGGCATCTAGCAATGCCCTGTACAGAGAAACTGGAAGCTGAACGTTGTTGTTCGTCACTTCGAAGTCCGATAAATCTCGCAGAGTGGAAGGTCCTTTTTTCTTCATTCTCCTTTCTTCCGAAACAAATCTGCCACATCCTGCGAGGTATAAAAAATAATTTATCAATTATTATACTAAGAAAAAATATAATCAATTTTAATAAATATTTAGTTGAATACTGCCAATAAATATTTATTAAATATAAAAATACATTTATTTGAAGAATCATTACAAGAATCATTAAATTGATTTAACAATAGTTCTTTTTATTAAACAAATATTTATTTACTGTATAAGTAAATGTTTAGTTGGCAGTATTGAACTAAATATTTATTAAAATTGGCTGTATTCTTTTCTTAGTGTAGAATATAATCAAAATTTCAAAATATATGCTATCTTGATCTATTTTTATCTATTTCTATCTATTTCTAAACGTTTTTACGAACTTTTATGAAAAATAATTTTTTTTAGTTTTTAAAAAATATTTAATATCATTTGTAAAGATTGTTGTATTGTTAATTGTTATAAAAGAAATAAAAATTATTTCTTACCAGTGAAAGCATTGCAAAATGGTCTCTTTGACTTGATTGTTTTCTCAGCGTTTAGGGCATTTAGAAGTCGTTCGAACTGCAAAAGTGAATTCTACCCGCCCATTTCCCTCATTAGAATTATTTTTATCTTTTCAAACTGTGTGGAAGATTGATACTTAATTGTTTGATATTAAAGTTTGATATTAATTTGATATAAATTTGATATAAATTTGTACAAATAATTCTATTATTATTAATCTATATATCTACATATAT
>NW_017259353.1:606358-607650 GCF_001594045.1 Atta colombica
ATATATTGGGTTGTCCGGAAAGTTCATGCCGACTAACCTATATAATTTAATAAATGTATACTAAAATTTAAATTTTCTGCATTTAAATTTTCCTTCAACATTGGCACGAACTTTCCGGACAACCCAATACATAAAACATAATCTCTTATACTACTATCTATACTACTATCTATTCTACGTATAAAACATATTGTACACCATAAATTTTTCTGTCATTTAATAATTGATTAAAGGAATAAGCAATCTTTAACAAATAAATATTGCAACAATTTATAAATTTGCAAATAATTTAACAGACAATTCTACAGATAGTTCTACAGTTAATTTAACACACATTTAACTCTCTGATGCAAATAAAACTATTGAAATATGTATTTACCTTGTCTCTCGAAATTTCAGTATTTGCCACTTTCAGTAGGCACATGCAAGCCAGAGTGCAGCAAAGATATTTGGTAATCTGCGTAACATAACAAAGTATTAATTACAAATGAAACAAGATATTAACACGTAAAGCTATTTCGATATTTTTCGTAAAAACACTGTGAATGTATGTACTAAAAATAACAATTCACACACAAACACACACACACGCACGCACGCACGCACGCACGCACGCACGCACACACGCACACACGCACACACGGTGTGCACTCTGAACGAATGATTTACAACAAATGTCCGCGTTACATAAGCATCAGAATTCATAAATTCCATGCTTAAGCTGCTTAACATCAAAGATTAATATTATAATAATGGTTAATTAACTATTAGCTTAGTTGTTACGTTATTTGAAACGCCATATAAAATGCATTCAATTCGATTTAATTAACTCAACGGAGATAATCGATAACGATTTCGTATTACCATTTTTGTAAATGTAACATGCATCGCAGAAAATTAAAATTGATTTGCATAATATAAAAATAAAAAATAAGACTTACGTCATCGTTTCTGGTATTTAATATAATATGCAACTGTTCTTATAAAAATAATCGTATTAGCATTTGTTATTTTACTGACAATTATGAGAGCGCCGGTATCCGTACGTCAAACATTTTTTATTATCATACAATATTTTCATAATATGCATAATTCCAATATTTACATATTTTTTAAATTAAGAGTGATTTTTGTAAGTTTATTAGACAAAGTTTATACACCGTTATTTTTCACATTTTAATATTAAATGTATTACTAGATGAATTAAATTTTAAAATATAACTTTTCAAATTATAAAAAATAGGATATAATAAAGTTTGATATATAGCATAGAGAATAATATTATAATATAT
>NW_017259353.1:607863-609714 GCF_001594045.1 Atta colombica
CATATTAAGCATTTAATTCGTATATTATTAGTATACTATATTATCAATATTATGCTTATCAATACTCTTAATGTTATAAGTATTTTAAATTTTAATATACATATATTATCACAAAAAAATTACAATATGCAAAATTTAGAAGAGTGTTCTAATACTCTAAGTTATACTTCATAAATGCATATATTATATTATATGATTTAAATCATACACACAATATACAATAAAACGATTTTTAATAAAAGAATGTTTTAAATTACTTATTTTATTATAAAAGAAGAAAATTCAACTATGCACATAAAAAAATACTTCACAATGCTTTTATAAATCAACATAACTATGCGTTAAATTTATGGTGTTTATCTTAAAATATTTTTAAGAAAATATATGTATAAAAAAAATATACATTACAAAAGTAGCGTTGCATATTAGATAAAATCAATTTCGATCACTGTCTTTGTTATCACGTGTATACACTTAAGTTTAAAATCAAATTTCAAATCCTAATTTCTATCTATTTTATAAAATTGTGCAAAAATTAACATGACCAACCTTCATATCGTGATCTTTTCGAGTAATAGGACTCTGATTTCTTCAAGATGCACCTCTTCAAAACAATGTTACGTTCTCGATCAACTGTCGATACAGGATACGCGATTCGTGTGTCAAAGGATAGTCGCGCGCGGTTAAAGCCGTGGCTTCTACCTCTCGTTTGAGGGGTGAAATCGCTCGGTCGCTCTTCAAATACAATCCCCGCCAATCCCCTCTATGATAAGTATCACGGGGTGGATGCAAGCGCATGGAGAACGCATGACCGCAAGGGCGCGAGCAAGAGACGATCATATTTTACATCTCAAAAAACTTTCCCTTATATGTTCCGAACTTACGTATTACACATCCGTTTAATCTTCCTGAAACAATCTATTTTTCTTATTGTTAAATCTTGCATGACATACTCTGCATGGGCACGTGAAGATTTTTATTTGGTTTCACTTTTAATAAAAAGATAAGAGATGAATAAATACGTATTTATTAATAATCATAAAAATATAATTTAATAATAGGCCAAAATATCAAGTGTACATAAAAAAATATTATATTGCAATAAAAGATTATAATAATTTTACATATCATAAACAAAATAGGTTCCGACTTTACTCACGATTTTCATTATCTGCTATTATCAGAGAACTACAATTATTATAAATGACTAATTTCAGAAATAATTCACATTAAATCTTAAACTAATAACATTAATTTAAATAATGACACTATCGCTATGTTAGATAATTCTTATTTAAATTTAATCAAGAAAATCTCTAACAATAATTTTTATTAATATTTGTGCGATCTATAATGTTTATTTTATACTGTTTTGTCCTATACGTGTCTTCTCGTTTCTCTTTGAGACTTTCAGTCTGAGAATAGCGATGTACTCGTAAAGTTTGAATTTTATTACGTTGATGTCATTATATATTGATTGTAAGTTTTTCGATTCTTTTTCTTATATCAATTTGTTCATTAGAGTGTTTATTTTTAACGTTTGGTTTGATAGGAATTTTTTAATAATCATTTACTCGTGCGATTAACAAGTTCAACATAAAAAATCATAAACAGAAAAAAGAACTAAAAATTTTATATATTATATTCACCACTGTAAAATTAGTGTCTATGATTATTATATTATGTTATGGTACCATAATTGATCAATCTCTGACCTTATAACATTTGACTGCGATGCATACATAGCAGCTGATAATGACTGTGAAATAAGTCAAAATTTATTCTGCTTACAATGTAATTTTTATAATTTTTAAATTATTTAAATTATTTTTTATAATTTTTATATAATTT
>NW_017259353.1:609814-616411 GCF_001594045.1 Atta colombica
TTTTGGACTATTATTAAATTATATTATTAAATTATATTTTTTTGGACATTTAATATGGCTGATTTTTTATTTTTTATTAATACATGAAAATTTATTAATACATCAAAAATAGTTTAAAAATTATTCTAATATCTCTCTCTCTCTCTCTCTCTCTCTCTCTCTCTCTCTCTCTCTCTCTCTTTCTCTTTTTCATTCCCTCTCATTATATCTATTGACATGACAAATTTAATACAAACAAATTGAATCTTTATTTTAACTTTAAGATATTTGAATTAATTCATAAATTGAATTAAATCTTCAGCCTAATTATTAGTCATCATGTTCTTGTTCATTGTTCTAGAATATTTTAAAAATACTTTCTCACATTTGTAAACAAAATTATAACAGGCAATGAAATTTATTTCTGGAGGATATTAAGTTATTTCTTCGTCAAGAAGTGCGTTTGTATAGACGCTCCAACTTTTGCGTAACTGTCACTAATAGATTATAGTCGTATTCCGATTCCGTGACTGTTGGCGGAATATGCATCTTAAGCAGGTTTAATAACTCATGTTGCCCCTTAAGATTCACGGATCATAAGTTGTCATAGATCACAGGATTTAACGGTGAGATCTGAATGGCATGTTGACGTAACAATGTATCCCTAGTTTATTGCATACCGCTCGCGAGAGAAATTCTCGTACTTCGTTACAATATTGTGCTAACTGGTTATAGATTTAAAACCGATTCAATATACGATATTTTCAAATCTATTGCAATACTATGATGATTTAATTGATATGTTTTTACGTAAAAATTGTAGTGTAGTTCGTAAAAATTTTTATTACACTTCGAAAGCATCATATAAGCACGAAATAAAAATTCATATGTATACCTATAGATCATCGAGATCAGTACGTGGGAAGGAAATATTTATTTCAAAAAATATTCTCTAATTTCGATCATTATTTCAAAGTCGCATTCCACACAAAATATCTAATATTCTATATTGTCGAGAAATTGTCCTTTTTGAAATTATTTTCTACCTTTGATTTAGTCACTCAATCGTCATTTAATTTCTATGCTTTGCACAAAATTTGTATTAATGCAAGTAAAATTTTTTTCTTTCTCCAATCAATATCGTGTCTATTCTGACAATATATTATAATGCAGATTACATATTGAGTTTCCTAAGCATAAATTTAGGTACAATTATAGCGTTAATTTTTAATCTTCAAATCTAATTAGATGTGTTTTATTCAAATAAATTTGAACAATTACCATAAGAAATTGTGCAAACAAAACATTTTGCAAACAATCGTAAGTGCAAAGATAAAAAACACATTTGACGCAATAGTATAACAAACAATAAAAACAAATGCTTCGTTTTTTTAATTATATGCGTGAAAGATAACGTAAATACCTGCTTCTAGCGCTCCACGTGGACATTATTTATCGCGTATTTACACACAAACGAGAGTCTGAACAATGCAAAGAGAAGTCGAAAAATATCGAAGTTATGTAGGTAAAGATTTAATGTCGATTAAATCAATGCCAGAAAATGAAGTATAGCGGGTTGGCATAAGAGTCTACGTGTAAAAATCATAGAAAGAAACACAGTCGGAGTTAAGTACTTACACCATTCTCACATCAGAACCCGCTGCGTTACGATTAAGTCGTTCAACCTGGTTGGCTATTGGTTGGTCACATTTTTCTTCTCTCTTTTCCTTTTGTTTAACACATTCACCGCCGGTAAAATTATCAAAAAAATATTAATGCATTTGAAAAAATATAATTATTTTACTAACTATTTTAGTAACATAAAAAAACTTATACCATTTCAAACAAAGGTTCTGAAATTTTTTACAGAAGCTGATGAAATAACAAAAAAATTTATTTTCTGATTCTAATGATTTCTAATAAGGCAATTTTTTAAGAGTGTTTTGCCATTTATTGAATTAAAAAATGTTGGCAATTATTAATATATATTTAATAGTTAAAAAATCAATTAGTAATTATATAATGTCTTATTTTATACATATTATAAATAATTATATATTATGTGATTATATTATATATATTATATATATTGTCGTTTGTAAATTTGCACAAAGCAAGATAAAAAGAATATTGGTCCAAATCGAGCAATAATAGATATGTTTAATAAGAGATATTATTAAAATTTATTCATAATTAATACGTAAAAAATAAAAGAAGTAAACAATTTTTTGCATTTGCGGCCTCCAAGTAAAATTTACTATATCTCTCTTTACTATCTCTACGTAATATATTGATTGCAGATATATTTTTAAAAAGCCTCTTTTTACTATAGTATAAAACAATTGTCTTGAGAGTTGCCTCTTCCGAATTTTCATAAATGTAACCGAATAATTAAGAATAATTAATAAAAAAACATATTGATAAATATTTCTTTATTTTAGATTATCAAAAAACACTTCTGTCATCAAAAGATGAGTATATAATTATTGTGATTAAACGCCGAATGATAAACAATGTGATAAAATTACCAGTCTATTTAAATGAAGACGCCTTTTAATCTTATGATAGATATAAACGCTATTAAATTAACGTGAGATAGTAAAACAGTGCTTATAGCTACTGGATGATAGTTCACTTATGAATAAGAGATGCGTCTTATGCAAAATAACTATATATATAGTTATCTCTTTCACATAGCTGTCTAATACATGCGAAAAGCAAAGTACATATATATAGCTGTCTTTCCCATATAAAAGAAAATATTATAGGTACATTTATAGTAGTTCAGAATTTATATAAAAATATTTCATACTTGATTTTCAAAGGTGTTTGTTGATAATAGACATAATTGCTTAAATAAGTCTTCATTTAAATTTTCTTTAAATAAGAATAACATAATACTTTAGTATGTACATTAACATGTAATATTTAAAAATTTAGGATACTCCTTTCTTAGCTATCATACTAAAAAAAAATGATAATATGAATAAAAATTCTAGAATTTTAATAGTATTGCTGATTTTAAAAATAAATAATTAATCTTTTATAAAATTATCAATTTTTTTCAATTTTGAGACATAAACAGAACTCATATTATCCATTATATATGTATATTTATTATAAATTATTAAATTTTTTAACTGTTTTATTAATAAATGTTACATTATATGTATATTTATCCAATATTAATTATTCTACATACATTCTAAAATGTACAATATATGTATATGATACATGTTATAAAAAATTCGATGTAATTGATCGGCCAATTTATGCATAATGCTCGAATTAATCAAATTTTTCATAATACATACATACATATAGATTTCTAATTGAATGCGATACAGTACAATATTTACCCATACGTTTCTCAATCGCCCGGATAGCTCAGTCGGTAGAGCATCAGACTTTTAATCTGAGGGTCCAGGGTTCGAGTCCCTGTTCGGGCGAATTTTTTTTGCAATACGAAACGAAATCTTTTAATCATACAAATTAATATAAGTATTAACAATTATTAAACAAATACAATTACATTAAAATTTTTTTCTAAATTTATAATTTATTTAATTTTTGTTATATAAATTAAACATAATTGTACTTTTGATTCTTTTTTCAATATTAGTATTTAAAAAATGGTATATACATAAATAATATTATTTAAAATAATATATAATAACATCTAAATAAAATTTTTTGTGTGTGTTATAATCTGTGCAACTTAGTGTGTTATTCTCTTCTTTATTTATAAATAAATATATGTGTGAAAAATTAAATACAAATATTATATAAAAATATATATATTTCAAACTCATATATCTACATAATCTGTATAATCTGTATATCTTTATGCATATTTCAAGATAAACGTTATATATTGTATATGTCACATGTAAACATTTTCTTACTATTTATTTACAAAATATGTTGAGAAGTAATTTATTCTTAAAATATGAAATATATACTTTAATTGAACATAATGACAAGTTTACATAATGATAATAAAGGAAACCTATAAGACCTGATACAAATTGCACATATAACAGAAATATAAATAAAAATGTATAGTGTATAAAAAAATAATGATAACGCAATTGGAATGATACATGTGGGACAAAGTAAAAGGCAAGAATAGATAGCAATGAAAGGTTATCAAGAATCATGATTTAACAGCGTTATCAGAACGTTTTTGAAATTGAGAATAAAATGTAATAAAATTCGCGCCTTAACATGCATTCAACATTTCAACAAAAATAATTTCATTCAATCGTATATGCTTCGTTCCTGTACAGTACCATCTGGCATACCAAAAAAAACTGTCTCAGCCATATCTGTAAATAGACCAGTTTCTACAACTCCAGGTATAGAGGATAGTTCCATGTTAATCCTTTTCCAAGAATTTGGATCAACATCAGGAAAATGCCAATCCAGAATAAAATTACCATTATCTGTTATTACCGGGCCCTGCACAAGTAACATAAATTATCTGTATGTTATTTATATTACTTTTAATTTGTGATAATAATCTAGAGAATTTAAATAATGAAAATATATTTACAGCTTTAGCGATGGCCATTCTAATTTTCGCAGTTCCTCCATAAGTATCCTCAATTTTACGTTTAACTGGCACATATGCCATAGGAACTACTTCAATAGGAATTCCCTTTTTATACTTCTCACCAAGCTTTACTGAATTTTTTCTAAAATATAAAAAGAAACATAAGAATAAATTGTGTAATCTTTGTATTATAAATTTTGTTGTTAATATATAATAACATACCAAATTAATATATCAACAAGATCAATATTATTAAATGCAATAATACTTACGTGTAGTCTGCTATGACAACAAATCGATTGGTACAGGAAGCAACAACTTTTTCTTGTAACAAACATCCTCCACCACCTTTAATGAGATTCAGGTCTTTATCAACTTCATCTGCTCCATCAATAGCAGAATACAACTACACCCATATAGTAAGTAGTTAATAAAAATATATAACAAGAAATATATAATATAGAGAAAGAATATTTAAAAATTACATGTGGATGAGTTTCTAGGTCGCCTAAGGTAAGATGATTATCTAATATAAGTTGACGAGATTGAAAAGATGTAGGCACACAAATTACATTGAGTTCTTCTTCTACAACACGTTCAGCTAAAAATAAAATATTTATAAGAGATCACATTCTTGTAAATAGCAAGAAGATTAAATCTTAAAATTTGGCTATATATGTCTTATTAAAATAATTTAAAAAATAATACATAAAATATACTGTATAAAACATCTTTTAAAACATTTAAAATATTAAAGATAAAGGAAACAATTTTTCATCAGCAATGTTGCATTATCCTGTATAATTGAATTCATGTATTGCAAAAAATGTCTCAAATTTTTTCTATACATGTTCTTCTAATAGACACACATTTATAAAAAAATCCAATAAGAACAGTACAATAGAAATAGTTTGTAATCTTATTTAAAAAAATATGAAAATATTAAGTCAAAGTTAAAATAACTTGACTGATTAATTGTATTACTTGAAATATGAAACTTTATTTCATTGAAAATAATTATATAACAATATAATAATGATCATATTTATATTGAAAAGAATTTCATTGAAACAATGAAATTATTTTCAATTATAAAATGTAAAGTATTAAATATAACTATACCAAGTCTCTGAACAGCGTAAATTATAGTGGATCCGCTGCCAATCCCAATGGCACTATTATTCTGAAAGACAATATGCTAGAATATATTATAACCTTCAAGAGAAAAGCTATTATCAATCGCACAATTACTAAAGTAAATCAACTTACATGAACGTATTCGTCAACGGCTTTGTAAGCCGCACTTTTCTTAGCGTTTTCGAGCAGATCCATTCTCAGTTTTCCTGAAGAACTGTGCAGCAACCTGACTATTCGAACAAGCGAACGGGTCATAAGTATTTTTCTGTTCCTGCACTGATTGCACTAGTTCAAGAAGTGTATGTACAATGTTAGCGACACTGAATTTTCTATTTGATAACACAAATTGACGTAAATGTCGATTTGTGTTACCAAATCTTTGTTACTCATTATTGTCTTTACCTTTATTACTTACTGGAAGATAAAAGAAAGATAAAATCAGATAAAATTATATTTGTATTGACTTGTATTACGTGTCATAGTGCGTCCCAAATGTCCACTCTGCGAGTATCATTAAGTATCATTTTTATCATAAAACAAACCTCATGTCATATGCGCCATGTATCTAAAGTTATCTAACATCATCTCAAATCATTTTTTATCTGAATGCATGGGAGTACTATGATGTAATAAGATAACTGCAGTAAAAAACAGTCGTTGACACTGTTGGTTGTTCTTTATTGCAGTGAATTGATGCAAAAGTTTACTAAATTGCAGAAACGGTTGCGTTCAAAACTATTTCGGCTGCGTTTCACCGGTTCCATCACCAAGTCCATCAATTCAACCCTGGGTAAATTTTCTTCACAAAAAGAGCCTTGAGGAGTCGAGATAATTGAAGAACACTGACATTATCGACTATTGATAAACATTTTCTATTAATATAAATACTCCATAAAATAAGCTAGTGTGTATATATATATATATAT
>NW_017259353.1:616488-626596 GCF_001594045.1 Atta colombica
TTAATTATATATATTATCTAATTATATATAAAATATATCAATTTTTTATATAATTATATATGAAACATTTTTTCTCTGGATATTACTGGTTTCTTATTCACTAATTTTAACAGGGACGCGAGTTTCCATAAAGATATTGGTTTTTAAATAGTATCTCGATGTTTAAAACAACCTAGTAAACGAGAATGGATTGAAATGAATTGAAATGGATTTAGATATTCAGAATTATAATTCACGAATGTTAAAATGAATATTTTTCAATTCTGAATGCATTTATATTCATTTATAGGAATTGCATGGAACATGCCTTTTTTCTCTATGCCTTTCAATCTAAAAATAATATTAACTTTTTTTGTGCACACAAACACAATTGTGAATACTGTTCAATTCAAAATTTTGAATAGGAAATACAGTTTTTCACTCCAATTGAATCTAATTGAATCCAATTGAATCCAATTAAATTCAAAAAAAATATTCGCATATTTAAAATATGCATTCGGATAGAAAAAAAATTCAATCCATTCTCGTTTGCTTCTGGGAACCTACTTAACAATTATTTGTGAAATATACGTTATGCAATTATCCAATGATTATATATGTGCAATAAGTGTGCATCCAAAAGATAAGCAGTATTTAATATATTTAAAAGCATCAGCTAAAGTTTGACATATATTTTCTTATCTTTTCATGCAAATTTTAAATCGCATAAAACGAGTTTAAAATAATTAATGATCAACGGAATAATAGTGAAACAGAAATTTGAAGTGTCTCGCCCCTGTAAAAAATTTTTCATACATAAATATGTATAAATATGTATAAACATACATACAACTCGTATAAATATTCATAAACATGCATAATTATATATGAAATATGTCCATACATATTCATATTCCTCCTTTTTTTTTGTAAAATTATTTTTTAGTGTAATAGAAATAATAATAGTAAAAAACATTAAAAATAATTAAAAAGAAAATTTTCACTCTATATTAATTGTTTTAGAAAAAAATCGAGTTTAAAGAAATGTGAAAGAATTACTTATGTATAATTATATATAAAATGATGCATAATTATGTATGAGCAATTTTATTAATATTTTTCCAAACTTGTTTTTTTCTAAAACAAACAATACGAAAATTATTCCTTTAATTATTTTTAATGCTTTTATATTACTATTATTATTTCTACTAAAAAGTAATTTTATAAAAGAAAGAAGGATATGTATATGTATGGACATATTTCATATATATATATTTCATATATAATTATATTTATGAATATTTATGCGTGTTTATGAATATTTATGCGTTTATTATATATTCATACATAATTATATATATTTATGCTTGAAAAATTTTTACCGAGAGGGAAGATAAGTCAAGAGATACCAGTCTTTGATTAAATTTTAATTATATTCAGTGTCATTATATTCATATAACACAAGATACACAATCAATTTACAATTCAATAATCATTATGTATAAGATTTCACTTGGATTTTTTCTCTATTGGTACTTACAATTAGCAGTAATACTCGTCAATAATATAGCTTCTCGCTATTTCAGAGAACATCGCACCAATGCGCAACAGTTCCCCGATTTATCAATGCATCCTGTCTTTTCCCTTTCTCTCACTCATTCACACTCTCATTTTTGCGCATTCATTTGTATATAATACGTTCGCTTATTAGCGTCGTCGATCGAAAAGTTAGATAAAAATTCTCGAAGAATTCCCTCAACTGTTATAATTCCCACGATTACGACGATATATTACTCTCAATAGGTGTGAGTCCTTAGCGAAATGTTCAATACTTCTTAAGATTCTTCTCTTCTTCGAAGTTGCAAAGAAAAAGCTTTACAGATTCTCTCCACGGCAAAGAATAAATTCGCCACTTTAATCGGCAACCTAGGATTCGGTGTTGATTACAGCGAATTACTTCTGTCGTCTATTAATTATTTAAGCTTTTTCTTTTCGAGAAATAGCACGATCAATCCACTTTCTTCTTGTTTACAAAATTAAATTTCATTTGGAGTCAATTTAAAAGTTAATTTAAAAGTCGAGTCGCAGGCGCCAGGTAAAAGATGATGTGTCCTGCATGAATACGACAAAACATACAAGTTCTAATCATCTATCACATAAATACCTTATGTGATGTAACTAGAATGCTTGTCACTTGTTTTCTCTTGTTTTTTATTAGAGAAAAAGACTTCTTCAGGTGAGATTTTGTCCGATTTTTGTTTTCTTTTTATTCCTTTGTATGTCATCGCCGTTTCTTTAGTAATGTCGAATTTTTATTTAAAAATTTTCTTAGAAGATTAGAGTAACTGCTTAGAGTATTTTCAACATTTTCTCTTTCTTTTCCACCATTTATACATTTAATTTGCGACTTTCGTGTAGTTTCTAAGTTTCTTCTTTTATTATGCATCTTGCTTTTTCTCTTTCTTTTTTGCATTTTGACTACGGCTCGTGAAACGCTATTTGAATTAATCGGAAATTGAAACTCTTAACTGCAATGGATAATAATCAATATTGGAATCGTGAATTATGAATTACGAATCATGAATTATTAAAAAAAAATGCCTTTTGTCACATATTTTATTATACGTATTTATATTAGAATTTCGATTTATGATACATTTATGTATAATTACAGAGTGAAATAGATGATTCGAGACAATAGCCGATACTCATAATCCGTATTTTTTTAAGTCTTAAATATTGAGTCTTAAGGTGCTAATACATTCTGTGGCTAGTATTCATAGTCTGTTCTTATTTTAAAATTGTTTTAAGTAATATCTGAAGATACACTAATACAGATTGACTTATAATTTTAAGACTGTACTTAAAACAGTTTTAAATATAAGATTCGACTATGAATATACCAGCCTGCGATTGGCTTATAACGTCTTAAGACTGTTTCTTAAGACTCTATATTTAAGACTATTTCAAATATAAGAATCGACCATAAATACCGGCCAATGAAAGGACTTTCTCCAATGTGAAGATTAAGAAAAATCTACGAGAGTGAAAGTTCGACAAAGATTTTAAGAACTTCAGAATTCCATATACATAGTTCATGTCCAAGTATCTCTTGATCACGAGCCTGTCCGACTGAAAATGGATAACCAGTCTCTTACAATTACACTTCTCGTTACATTTCCTTGAAGCTGAACGAGATCATTTTAAAAGTGGGATAAAATGTACAGCTAGAACGAAAAGATAAACTGATCAATTTCTCTTTGCGAAATCATTTCCTGTTCTTCCGTTTATAAAAGTGCGATATCAGTTATCGCATCGCAACAAATTCGATTGGCGCGTCACAGTCCACGATGATCGATGGATCTGCAATCTCTTTTTTGAATACCGATTGCATCGCCATTGTTTTTGCACGCGATCGTTCGCGCGAAAAATTACTCGTTTATATATTTTATGTACATACATTGTTTCTCAATATTTCGTACAGGCATGGTGTAATATTCGCTAATCCGTAAAGTCATTAATCGAAGCAAGAAAATTATCTAAATTTAAATTTAAAATTTAAAAAAAGACAAAATGAATAATATAATGAATAATATTGGGAAGATAACTGTGTCTTCTTCCATTTTATACTAACAGAAACGTATGTAATATAGATAACGTCAAACAAATTTTTATAAGTTGATTTTAAAAGGACATATACGTATATAAGAATATACGTTGACATTCTCTCCTTTAAAACAATCAATAATCTAATATATTACAATTGGACGTCACATCGAGCCGCGAATTTAAACCTACCTTAAAATTATTAATTATCGGATAATGTTAAAAAACGTATGATAATAAAGGTATAATACAATTAAAATAAATTATCAAGATTTAGATAATTTTTTCTTTCGAGTGTTTGCTTTTTAAGCTCAAGCTTCCATTGCTTCTTTTTTCTTCTTTTTAATTTCAGCATATATCATTTTTATTACCTATAGTTGCGTTTATTTTAGATTTGCTTCAGCACGTACACAAACATAATTAATTACATGACGCGTATTCAGGAAACGGTACATAGCACATATATAAACACGTGCAAATTTGTTTCTCTCTCTTTCTCGCTCTCCATGCATTTCTATCTATGTATATCTATGTATATATGTATATGTTTAATTCACTTATATGATAGACAAAGGTACGTAAAATGTAGTAAATATAAATCGAAACATTATATATAGGAAAAAAGAGACGATTTTGTCCAATAGAAAACGAAATAAGGAAGAGAATAAATGTCGTACGCTCTCTTTCTTTAACAGATTATTATTGTTATTGTTATTGTGATTTCGTTCTGCTTGCATTGCATTTGTTATAATCGCGAAATATTTACTTGCGTCAAATCCGGAATTCTTTCCCTTATAATTCGCTTCATAATTCGCTTCATAATTTTATGAATAAAATTTTAATTTCGATAAATCGAGTCTCGATCGACAATAATTGAAAAGGTTAATAATTTTTAATCTGAAAATCTATTTTGTAGACTTTTTAAAAATTTATCTTCCAATTTTGATAATAATATGGCATACTACGCCGCAAATAACAAGTAAATATATTTGGAATAAAAAGAAAAGGGGAAATTTAATTAATAAGAGACAGTGACGTGGAAACAAGGGAAACGTATTTTTTTATGAACGAATAAAAAAAATCGCGCGTTTGAATTTAAAATTAGAGAAAAAATGTAATTCTGATCATTTATAAAAACTGATGAAAAATTGACAAAAATTGAGAAACTAGACTTGTAATTAGAGTCTTGCTTCGTTCCTAAACATAAACTGATCCCGGATCAGGCGATGAATCATCGTTGACTTGTATTCGATTCATAATGTATAACGGTGCAATAAATTCGCTGAAATATTCGCAAATTGATAATTTTATATACGCATACGTTTATTAAGATTAGCTCAGTACAGTATTAACTTCATCACGGAGTATCATGCGCAAAGACTTTCGCAATGCAGGCACATCCGCTTCTCAAAGAGGGTTGTTGAGTCCTCCCATTAATTTTTCAGGCATCCTGCATTAAGGCAATTAAGTGCACCCCATTTTATTTACGTTTCGGATCTATTTCTTCGTAAATTGCAACTATATAATTTCACAATACAAAGTACAAGATCGTGAATAATTATTCAGAAACAAAATACTCGTTCAATCAAAATATACATATGTCGAGTACGGGTAAAGAGATAAGCAAAATATTCAATAAAAATGTTTAGATGATATATCGAAGAAACGACAATTAAAAGTTAAACAGCTTCTTTTGGTTTTTTTTAAATTTAGTTTTGAAGTTCCTCGACCTTGCGCACAAAAAATAAGATGGTCAAGCTCTGAAGTTCATACTCTAGCATAGATTCACACTAAATATTTTAACTCTTCTTTTTTTTTATAGATCTACACGGCGTATATATATCATTTTTGCGCACTTTGTAAAACGCTGCATGGTTTCCAGAGCCACCACATCTTGCAGATACACGCTCACACGGGATCTTGGGTGAAAGACAATTTAGATTAAGAGAACATTGATGATAGGGCAAGAGAGATTATATGTATATAACAGTAAAACATGCAAAAAAGAGAAGAAAATATAAGAAGAAAAGAAACAAGAAAAGCAAATAACGCTTATGTATACGCGCATCTTCGAAATTTTCTATTCTCGATAGAAATCTTACAGATGCATCCATATATATCACACGTATACTGTGATACAATGTTATCGATGTTACTTTTGCATGTATTTTATAAAAGAAATAAACAAATATATCTCTATTAAAAATATTAGGTATATTTGAAAGACTCATCTAGTTTTCGACAAAAATAAAAAGAAAAATTTAAAGAGTTTTCATTCATGAAAATTTAAAGATTTTTCGAATCACGATATGAAAAAATTATTTTCTTTATGCTTTTTAAATGTATAAACATGTAGATCCAAGTATGATTTTGATAGAAATCATAATTTTTTTATGGTTACTGCAATTGTTTAGTGTCTTAAAATGGAGTGATTAATTTTAAAAGAAACTTTATTCCTCAACTCTGTGCGTCAAATCGTACATCTAATGTAAAATTACATAATATACAATAATCCGGAAATTATAATAATCTGACGAACAGTATTTAAACATTAGTGAAACATTAAATACATTTAATAAGCCGCAGATACGACATATTTTGAAGTGTTAGTTTAATGGCTGATATATAAAATAATAATTTATACCTAAATGTAATCTCTCCACTTTACGACTCATCTTTTTATGCCATGTGCCAAGGGATGGTCCGCTAGTACTGATTTTTTCTAATTAAATTAAATGTAATTCATTTAAACGTCTAAATATTTAGAAATGTCTAATATATAAAATTTTTTTCTCTACATATTTGTCCCTTCTTTTCATAAATTCTTCTTCTGTTTGGCGTATGCAAAATACCACGGCGAGTGAACTTTACTTAAAAGAATTAAAAAATAAAGGAAGTTCGTGTAAACTACGAATGATAATTATAGACTATATAATTGCTTTTTTTGTACATTATACCAATGATTTATTGATTGTAAAGCATACAGGAGTCTATTATAACGAGAATTATAATCTAAGTAGTCATCATGAAAAATATGCAGTAACGTTATTCTGCACTATTATTCGTGACATTCGTTCCTACAATCGTTTTATGTATCATTTTTTTTACTATTAGTGCGCCGGACAAGTTATCGGTAGGTTAAAGCAATTTAAAAGCGTTAGTATTACGGACCAGCCCAGGCATGATTTTGCATTCGTATATTTTTATCTGAAAGAGGGGAGAATTTCGTTTTTTCAAATACACAGCACATTAGCAATCAATTGTTCGATTGCACTGGGTATGTAGACCAATAAAATTTCTCGAATTTTACATAGTGAACGGTAAACATGTATAATACACAAGATGCAAAAAGCTATATTCGCGTATACATTCATTTACCATCATTGGGTAGATACAACTATCAATACATTGCTGAAGTTTTACATCAATTGATCGAACTATCTGATTGATTCTTATATGTTCGTGCTCTTTGATTATTCTTCGATACCTCATTAACCGAACAATAAACGCTAATGTCGCTTTGTTTTTGTATGATTTTTTTTACAATATTCTTTTGTTGGTTCGCAAACACCTTCTCTCCAGTGGATAAAAGATAACGCCGTATCGTGATAGCACGTCAGCGTGGAAGAACGTGGCAAGACTCATTCGAAGAAAAGTAATACACGCGAACGAACTCTATATATTTCGAGCATGACTGCAAGAAGTGTGAGTTATGTACATTATTCGCAAATATGCCGCAGTGGCTAGCGAATCAGCCCTTGCCCTTGTTCCATGTCACGTAACAGCAAAAATGGCGAGATTAAAGTTTGGGAAAGTTGTAATAGCATTAGGGCACAAAAGGATGAGGAAGAGGAGGAGGAGAAGAAGGAAAAGGAAAGGAGAGGGCGTTTCGAATAATTATTAATATATAATATTATAATAATAACAATAATGATGAGGTGTTCTAAACAGTGCTAGGACTAGTGCTAGGGGATCCTGTGTGAGGAATCAGGGTGGTGGATGGGTACACACGGGCTAAGGAGGGGTTAGTGTGGGGGTGGCGGTTCCGTAGATTGGTTTCTGCCATCTACTGCCCTAACCGGCTTCCTACGCGAAGAGCCTGTCACTCCGACCGAGCCAACTCCACCTCTGAGGTAAGCAGGCGCCGGAGCTGCTATCGGTTCCCTGATAGTTCCAGTACCAGTATTCCTAATTGGTGGCGGCAGTGGTTGCTGCAATACCTAAGTCACACGAAATTCTATGAGGACTATTTCGATTGTCTATTGTATATCAGTTGTCATTCGACAATATTATATTCGGAATCAGATATAACTTGTCACAAAATAACATTGACATAATAATTATGCATAGTGATAAAAAAATTAGTGTAATTTGTACAGAAAAGATAGGGATTAGATATTGCTACATTGATTTCAAATATATTATATATTACTTTTATTTCCTTTCTATCCCTAATTACGTTCAATTTTATAAATATTTTAAATATTATATATTTGCCAAAGAAATAGATGCTTACCAATGGCTGAGGTAATACGCTATGCATCAATGTTTGAACTATAGGTGGATTTTGTGTTGCAATGCTATTAGGATTCGAGGATAAGCCCTGATTTTGCAGACCTGAACCTACGCTGCCAGTAGTAGTAGCAGCAGCAGCAGCCTGCAGAATATGCGATTCTTTTTGTTGCATAGATGCCTGTGATGTCACGTGTTTACTTGTCGCTTGTTCCCTCTTCGCTTCCTGAGTTACTCCCAATTTCTTCGCAGAAACAATGAAAGTATTGGCGTTTGGTGTTTCAGGACTGGTCGTGGCAGTAGTCGCATTTGACGCCGGTGTTTGCACAGCACACTGTTGTTGCATCAATTCTGACAATGTTTGAGAAAGCGTTCCAACAATAAGTTCACGTGCAAAAAGGCTCCTATTTGCACTCTCGCGTTCAATACTTTGCAGTTGCGAATCAGACGGCGTGGTTATGATGCATCTGAACAAATATAAGATAGATAATCATGTTTATCAAATTAAATAATTAAGTTACAATATTTTTTCATTGTCTCAATTTATTTAATTACATTACACACACACACACACACACGCGCGCGCGCGCGCACACACATATACACATTTATTTTCTTTGTGCTCATAACTATATATTTTTCAATTATAAATATCATATGTTGATATATGATAAAATAAATATCAGTGTTGCTTAAAATATGTAGATATGTAGATATTTATAATACAGTTTTTGGCAACTATTTACAACATGCAATCCTGTGTACATTTAGTATATAAGTTGACAAAAAAAGGCTAAAAATTTTTTTTATTAGAATATAAGTTTGACTGATTACTATTGTTCCTTTGTCCTTTGTGTACATTATATGATTTTTCATGAATTTTGAATATATGTGAATTAATATCCACATTAGCAAAATATATTTAAAAGTAACTTATTTATTGAGACTAATATTAATAAATTATACAAACAATATTATAATATTAGTCACTTTGAGATATATGTCGTTAACTAAAAATCCAAAGAAAAACGCATACCTGGGTAACAGGGACATATTATTCTGTGAATTAGAAGACACACCGGACGGGTTGGCCGTATTGGTCGCGTTATTATTACTACTTGTACTGTTCGTTGTCCCCATAGTAGTATGGCCACCACTGCCACCCCCGCTGCCTCCACTTACGGAACCGATCACTTGCGTTTGCCTTCTGGGTAATCTTTCGAGTTGTTGTCTAGCAGCCTAAAAACATTTCAGTAATTAATATGTAAAAAACGATTAAATCTTTTACTATAAGAAATAATTAAAGTTAAAATTTGTTATTTAAACATGACTAAAATTGGAAATAAAAAGTAAACTAATCATTTGCCTAATATTTTTTTTGTTAAAAATTACATGACTATTGCAATAATAATTATTTTAATAATTCGCAACTTATTAATTAAAATACATAAAAATAAATAATTATTAATATATGTAAAGTAATATTTAAATGATATTAAATACTAATATAAAAAAAATTTATCACATACATACAATATTAATAATATATGCTGCTGCTTCGGCAGAATAAATCAAAATTAAAGAAATTAGTAGCTTACTTTAGTATGATTTGTCATTATCCAGATGAGTTTCTTAATCTTGCTTAGATTAAAGTCACAATTTAAATTATTATAAGTCACTAAGACTAAACGGAACTAAATGAGAGTAAACGAAAATTTTGCAGACCTCTTCTTTCTAAACACTTCTTTCTAAACACTACATTATTTTCTTTATTTTATTTGTCCTTCTATTACAAGAGTGTTTATTTATAAATACTCTGGCGTTTTCAGTTATATCTTATTAGCTCATAAATAACTTCTATATATTCATTATTAAACGAAAAAAAAAGAACGAAGACAATAAAAGAATTAAAATGTTAGTACAAACAAATACGTAATATATCGGCGTCATATATCGATTTGAAATTAATTTCAACCTACATAAAGTATTATAGACATATTTTATATATATA
>NW_017259353.1:626696-631455 GCF_001594045.1 Atta colombica
AATTAACGCATTCTAATATGAATAATTAAACACGACTCGAATTGAATCCTTCAGACGTAATGACATACATGACACTGACATTATGCACAATAAATTGATAAATATTATATATAATAAAGAATATATATTTTTTCAAGATAAAAAAATAAATTTTACCCGAACTTGTTGTCGTTCTAATTGTAGTTGCATTTGTAATTGCTGTAACTGCGTAGGGGCTGATGTACTTTGTCCACTTCCGCCTCCACTTCTACGTACTCCCGACAATTGAGATAGCAACTCTGCAATTGGATCTATACCTTCGCGATTACTTGGGCTCAATCCTCCAGATGAACTGAAATGCATATTGGACCTGCAGGTCCAATGATACTCTAATGAACATTATCTAAGATGAAGTGATAATGGTGTGATGCTAATATTAAAAAAAATGTAGTTAATTGTCAAATTTTCATTTTAAGAAAAAAACATTTACAATTTATCATTATCAGCAAATACAATATTTGTGAGTAATTTACATTTATAAAAATGGAAAAGATATATTCTTTCTTTTATATTCATACATATATGTAATATACATATATATTCGCAAAAAATGTCTAATGATATTTAAAAAAATTGTACAAAGATTGTACAAAAAAAATTTATAAATGACATTATTCATAAAATATAATAATTGTGAAAATTTTATTTCAATTAGTATTAATATTTATAAAACATATTTGTTATACATACTTATATGTAACATTAAATATTGATAAGTATTAATAAATTATTTAATAAATCTGCAATCTTGTACATACCTACGTCCACGCGACGCTCCAACAGCTCTGGATGGATGCGGTATCCGCCTAACGCCATGTCTACTTGCAGTTGGTTCATCCAGGAAAGAAATCAGGTCCCTTGGCCCACTGCGATGTTCTAATGTCAGATGGCCAGCGAAATCATCAGTTACATGATTAGGCTCTCCACCTGGCACTGCTGCGCAAACTGGACAAACCTATGACAAAAATATACAAGTTATACATCATAATATATAATTACTGTATTATAATCATTATATACGTACAACTTCGAATGAAGTATCCGGATGATCAGCAGCAACATGTTCTTGTAATGTAGCCTCAGTAAAACCCATTTTTGTACAATAGGGACAAGTCAAGGATTGAGGCTGTTCCACACTCACTCCTTCACCACCATAGTATAATTCTATTCAAAAAGTTAATCATTTAAAAATGGATTAACAAATATTTCATATAGTAAAATCTTCCATCTATAAATTATTTGTTGTTACGCAATGTTATTACACAATTATGATACTTTACAATACAAAAAAAATTATCTAGTCAACTAGAAGCCTGATTTACAAAAAAATTCATTATTTTTCTCGTATTAATTAAGAGCACTTGGTATTGAAATAAATATCTTTTTTCTTCGTATACTTTGTATATATAATAAACATAAAAAGTTAAAATATATAAAATGCTTTTAAAATATCAATTTTTATAATTAATTATAAATAAAATAAATATTACATTATAACTCTTTAATAACAAGGTCAAGATCAGAGATGATCCACGATTTCGTCAGTGAAAAAAATTTGTTATACTGCAATTATTTAAAATCAATTAATAAACTTTATTGTATTTTTTCTCATTTATAAATAAAAGAAGTTTTATGTGCAGTTATTTTTACGCATTTTGTATACTGATTAGATGAAAAAGATCAAATCCGGATCCGACTCTACCCTGTTGAATACATTCTGAAGAAGTACCTTGTCATTAAAGAATTAAATTCGAACCTTACCAAAGTCAGATCTAGTAAGTATGCATTGCATAGGATGATCTGTGAGGTGGCGAGTAGTACTGGCGCCTCCCTCGTAGCAGCTGGCACATAGATCATAATCGTAGCATACGAGGCACTTGTATCTACGACCCCGAAAATTTCCTTTCAAGCAGGAATCACAGCTAACCCCTAAAACGAAAATGTTCAATATATGTGAATGCGAAAATATTTTAAAAACTAATACACATTACATACATATACAATTTTCAGATTTTTAAATATTTTAATTATTTCTAATTCGTTATTACAATTTATTTATACATTTGTTGTTCTATATTAATAAATATGTTATATTTACAATAACTAATTAGCCAAAAAATAAAAAATAAACTTTTACTTTTCAATTATTTTTATTAATGTTATCTTAATATTATCTTATGTTTTGTTATATCTTAATATTATATTTTTTAACATTACACTTAACACTTACACTCAATAAGCTTTCAATAATACATCAAATTATAAATAAAGTTATAATAAGCACTTATATAAATGTAAATTATGATTTAACATATTATATATTATCAAAGTCCTTCCAGATCTTATATAACAATGTTATTGCTTTTTTTAATTTTGAAAAACTAAGGAATAATATATCAACATAACTAACATCACGTAATTTTAAATAAATAAAAATAGATTATATATAAAGCAGAGAAATTAAATCATCTTTACACTTTTTATTCAATATATTGAAATTAATTTGAATTTCAAAATATCTTTTAACTATATTTTTTGCATACATGCATTAACTCTAAATTATATTTTTAAAAAGAGAATGACGCAGAATATATGTAAATGAAAGAAACAGAAGGTTAATTAGGAGAAAGAAAGAATGATACTTGCATATTACTTAAAAAAGTGATTAATAAACCATGACTTCAAGAAAATCTGGGTGTGTACATTTCTCTACAAATTTTAAACATCTCAGGTCTCATAATATACAGTAATGTGTAACAATAGATTAAAATAATATTTCTTATATTGTATTTAAAACATTCTTTTTTCAACAAAGTTTATTCCATGATTATATTATATGAAACAGAAACCCAAAGAATATTTTTAATTTGCTACTAAGGAATTACTGCTACTATGTCCAAAGTCAGATGACTCTACAACTATAAATAGTAATGTGCAGTAAATACAAGTTACTGTCTTGCAACAATTAGCAAGATTTAGGACAATATATGTTACTTGTACAATAAACAAAATAATAATTGAATATTTCATAAAAAGGTAACTTGTCATGTATTTATCAACTAAACACAAAAAATCTATATAATACTGCAATGAGTTTACAATAAAACATTAAACTAGAAGTTCATGATACATAATAAACTAAAATTTCTAAGTAGCACTTGTCTAAGTAGCAACTTGATTTATCATCTTTATATTAGACATGATAATTATATAACATAATGCATCTCCTGTTCCAAAAAAAAATTTTAATTCTACTCAAGAAGCATATAGATTCTCCTGTGTTATACATGCTACTAAATAAATTATGAAGCTTAATTCAGCTTATTAAAATCTCAAAGGCCAGAGGCTGAAGAGCAATGTGGCTCATAATATCATTTTTATGGCACACATTAAACAGCGATACTGTGATCTCGAGAGGACAACAGACAAGGTTCGTCTGAGAGCACAGGTTGCTATGCAAAATTATTATTGACTGTCTGTACAATCAATTTCGTGCAGAAAAACCACGGATAACATAGGAAAAAGACTGCAATATGTTCTGCAAGAAGGGAAGATTTATCAGAAGAACGGGCTGGGAGCTAAGAGACTATAGTGAAAAGGTCTGGAATCAGCTGAGGTAACAGGACGGTCTGACAGTTGACAGTACATAGTGGTCAACGACCAGGCGATAGGTCAAAGCAAAAGGAAACTGAATATCATTGCGGATTCTCGGGGATTTCACGGGAAAACGTCGAAAATCCGCAGAAATTGGCGTAAATTTTCACCGTGTGCTGCCATCTGGCCTCTGACATTAGGCCCGTTCGGCCACGGGAGCTCGCGGGACGTGTCCCGTGTTAAAAGGATATCCCCCGCGGTTCGACGGTCCCGCGGACGTCGTCGCAGGTCGTCGCGGACCTTCGGCGAATGTTCCCGCGTGCCCGACGTGGCCCAGAAATCGCTCGCCGCGGCGGCGGACCCATGTAATTTCCGCGCGGTCGCCCGTCTCACGGGCTGACTTGCTGGTCGGAGCACGTACGTACCTTCATGTCGACTCATTTTCCGTTTAAAATTCTCATATACGCCGAACCACGCGAACCCTTCGCGATCGTATGCTCTGCGAGACACGACCGTCGATCGTTGTTACGTGGGCACCTCGGTGTCGCTCGGTTACGGATCGACACGACACGGGGAAAACATCAATCGTCAAACAAAAAATTTGTCGTTAGAATTTCCAGCGTAAAACCTAACCCAACTAGGCTGACGAACGTGACGTCACGCTAGACTGACCTACCAGGGATTCTGATGGAAGTCGAGCGCCACCGGCGCCGTCTATTGGTTCACCGCGCGATCGCCGTGACGTTACTGCGAATCGCGACGAATCCAACGCCATGTTCGAGGAAGATATGAATTTCGCGCGATTCTTCAAGGATGGTTTCATTTCAGCCATGCATCGATTTCTTTAAATGAATATCAAATACATCGCCAATTAACTTACAACATTTTTATCAATATAAATTAACTTTAGTCTCTAGTTTAATTTATTTTTCATCTTTATCTAATTTTTGGAAAAAGATGAAGAGTTAGTTGAATTGAGATTAAGATTATCTATACTGAAAGAAATGAGCCCTAATTATAATATAATAAATAAATTATAATAAATCTAAAAAAATTCTATGTATAATTTATTGTATAATATGATTTTTATTTATAATGACTTTTATTATAATATATATAGATACTT
>NW_017259353.1:631555-637248 GCF_001594045.1 Atta colombica
TTAGTACAATTACATATAATTAAACTAAATATACTTATTTAAATTTGATAACATTGAAAATATAAGTAGAGTTTACGATTTTAAAGTTTATAAAAGAAATAAATAGGAAAATATAATATTCTTAGTTTAAATATAATTTATTCTTTAGTTAAAATAATGACGGTAGACAATTCCATCAGAGTTCGGCCGTCTCCAGCATCCTTCTAAAAAAATCATTTAGTTTTCACTTCAATCCAAAAAATTACCGTATTAATGATCATTGCGCGACTTTTTCTACTTTTTTTGTTTTAAGAAACGTCTGCATTACCGGTAGATATTCTGACGAGACGAAACATTCGGACGACAATCTAAAAATATATAGTTCATGACAAGATTTGGCGATCCCTCCCTTCGCGAAACGACGAAACTTTCCGAAAGTGGTTTCGTAACTTCGTGCGCACTCGTATTTTTCCGTCAATAATCACGAAAGTCCAGATCAGTATCACAAAATCGAATCACATATCGAACAATGGCCGTGGTACTCGGACGTGTAATTGTGTACGGCGGCAAGGGAGCCCTCGGCTCAGCCTGCGTATCACAATTTAAATCACAAAATTGGGTGAGTAAGCGGACTCGTGAATAACTTTATCTTACGTCTCCGACGTAATCCGAATTCGATTATTCGCGCGGCTGTCTTATCAGTAGATTTTAGCGGTCATATAGAATTTGATTAGAGGTTTCTGCTCTCGACATTCTATTAAATAATTTTATAAACATATGAAAAGAAGGCATTTATGTATATATACATGTGTGTGTGTGGTGTGTGTGGTGTGTGTGGTGTGTGTGTGTGTGTGTGTGTAGGGGGGGGGAAGGGTGTACAGAAGAATATAAATAACACGAAATAATTAAAACGTAAAAATAAATTAGAACGATAACGTTCAAGTCTAATCGAGTTTTATCAGTCGATTTATCAGTGATTTTTACTCGATCCATTCCATAAATCGTACATCGATATTTTCGTTTGTTTCAAACGAAACTTTCTTGCCATAAAATTTGTTCTCGCAATAAAATTTTCCTGTGGCATGTAATTTACATGGAATTTATTTAAGCGCATATTGAATGCCAAATAGAAGATTCAAATGGCAGTCAATTGTTTTCTCTTCAATTTTCCCGATTCCATTAATCTGCGGTAGATCAATAATTCACGATATTTTGCGGAGTAATTTTAGATCTAGATTATACGTGATATATACGTAGAACTTTGTTAATTTTATTATTTATTTAATTTTTACGCATTAAAAGTACTTATTTCATGCGATTATATTTATGTAACAATAAATAAAAATATTTTAATATGTGATTATATAATTCGCAAGATTTGTAATTCAATTGAAATTTATATTTTTTTCTAGTTTTTTTTTCTTCGGATATTATATACAATAGATGTTGTCTGAAGGATGTTGCATAAAAACTAAGTATACCAAGGTTATCTAGTCAGACAAATCCTTTCACAAAGCCTTCTAGATGCAATTTACCTCTACTATATAATTTAGATAAATCATGTTTTATACTGGAAAGCAATTTTATGCAAATATATTTATTATACCCTAATTATTTTATTAATACTAATATAACATTTATATTGTTGTTTATGTATAAAAACTAAATATAAAATTATTAAATATTTTTATATAATATTGTTGATTTATTGATATCAAATAAAAATATATTTTTGTTTACAATTATAAATTTATTATAAATTTTTATTTTGATTCAATATATATGTTTACTGTAATTTTTAGTGGGTTGGCTCCATTGACATGCAGCCAAACGAACAAGCAGATGCAAATATGATTGTAAGACCTGACAGTAATTGGCAGCAGCAGGTAATTTTTTGTTGCTTACATTTTTATGAATATTTTTATCATAAGCGATAGACATTAATTAATTTCTTGTTTAACAGCAAACGGAGATCTTGACTCAAGTTAAAGATATATTGAAAAACGAAAAAGTCGATGGCATTATTTGTGTGGCTGGGGGATGGGCCGGTGGTAATGCAGCGCATAAAGATTTCGTGAAAAATAGCGACTTGATGTGGAAGCAAAGCATTTGGAGTTCTATTATAGCTGCTAGTATTGCGGCTGAATACTTGAAGGAAGGAGGATTTCTTTCTTTGACTGGTGCTAAACCTGCATTAGAAGGAACACCAGGTTTTTTTGATGAACAATAATATAAAATATATATTGTAGATCTCTTTGTATTTCGCTAAAAGATCGATTCCGCTTGATTATTAGGTATGATTGGCTATGGTATGGCAAAAGCAGCTGTTCATCAGTTGACGAGATCTTTGGCGGCTAAAGATAGCGGTCTTCCTTCCAACAGTTTGGTAGCTTGCATACTACCTGTTACTTTAGATACGCCAATGAACAGGAAATGGATGCCCAAAGCTGATACAAGCACGTGGACTCCACTCGAGTTTGTGTCTAAGTAAGATGAAACGTTTACAATTTTTTCAAATTAATATTTTATGATTTCTATTATAAAAAAACATATCTTTGTTTATAGTTTATTCTGGAAATGGTCGCAAAATCAGGATCGGCCTACTAACGGTTCTCTCCTGCAACTCATTACTAAAGATAATAAAACGGATCTGATCACGGCTTAAAAATATCAAATGAATAAAATTCATGGGAACAAAAGTCTTGAAGCATTTATGACAATATAATATACCTCGTTATTACAATAGATATATCTCGTTTATTGTTATATAAAGAAGGAGATATGTTTAAGGATGGCAAGTTCTTCGAAAGTTTTATTTTTGTATCAATAAGAACCAATCTTTTTGAAATTTTTAAATATATATTCCAACGTTATATATTTTATATTTTTGTATGTTATTGTATACATAAGTCGTTTAATTATTTAAAGAAACAGTTTAATTCTTATATCTATGTGTATATTGCATATCTGTTATTGTTGTGGATGTGTAGACTATATATACATATATACTGTATTAAATGTTGCAAAAACAAAAAAGAAAGATCACTTAAAGCATCACGAATTGTCTCCTTGTAGATTTTTTTCTCCTCGTTGAATTTCACAAGTGTAATCAAATGGTTTTTTATTCTCAATTCTCAAAAATTTATTTTTTATCAAATAAATTTTAATATTTTAATATATCTTGCTGTATTACTAAAAAAATATTCAATATTGAATATTAAAAATTATAATCATAAATTGTCTTGAAAAGTTTTATAATTTATTATTAATTTTTAAATAATCATATTTTTAAGTAAAAAAATTGTTAAGTTTTTAATATCAAGATAAATACTATAATATCCATAGTAACTAACACATTTATAAAAAGTAGGGTATAAGCCCGGATAGCTCAGTCGGTAGAGCATCAGACTTTTAATCTGAGGGTCCAGGGTTCGAGTCCCTGTTCGGGCGATTTTTTTTTACTCGAAAGGGGATAATTTATTCTGCAATAATTCGAGATTTTAATTGTAATATGTAACAGCATATTTTACTAGAATATATTTATCATAAAATCTCATACTTTTCATACATGTTTTGGAGATTGTTGTATATAATTTATGTTTTTACACAGATCTTTATTTATTTTTATACAATATTTTTTACAATAAAAGAATTCATATTATCTGTGACTGTGACAATGATGTTAAAGCAGCAAGTCGACTAGTTTTATAGTACATACAAATCATTCAGAATTTCGCTCGTGTGACATTATACATTATATATATATATATATATATATATATATATATATATATATACTAACGCCAAACAAATTATATTTATGTTGCCTTGGATGGAAGGAACAACTCATCAAGCATTTTTTGTTCCGCTGAAAAAAAAAAAAGGTTCAAATTTATAATATATTTTTGAACTAAACATATTTATATAATTTACATACTTTTATAAATAATCTCTAAAATTGTTGATGCTCCTTCAATTTCACTTTATGACCAGTGGAAAGTTCTTTAGCAAAGTTTTATTTTTGACTGATTTAAAAAAAGATTCATAAAAAATCAAATTAATGAAAAAAACAAAGACATTTAACAATTTTATGAAACATTGAGATTAAATATTATGAAATAAAAGATTCCTAGCAAAAAATGAGATTAGAGCATAAATAAAATATAAGAGTGACAGAATTTTAAAAGATTAAAAAAAATTTTCTATTTCTTTCTGTTGTTCTAATTTATGCTTCTTAAAAGGTTTATTTATGCTTTTGTTATTCTTTCCTTATATTTGACATATATTCAGATTTATTATTCTTATTAGGACTCTTAGAACATTTTTATATTTATGTATGCAGTCAAGTGCTGTACTACCTATTAAAGCAGCTTTCTTCTCCTCAGCTAGCTTGGCATCACGCATAGGTTTAAGTCTCAGTTCCTCTGCTCTACGAGCATCCTCTTTTCTCTTGAATCTTCTTTGATGATATGCACCATAAGCAATTCCAGTAAGAAGTAGACTCCAGCGGCAGAACTAAAAAGTACAGACACATTTAATTAAAAACAGAGATTGTTTATATACTCTAATGTTTATAAAAAGAGAAATTAATACATTAACTAATTTTATAAGTGTCATTTCTGAAAGTTAAGAGCAAAATTCAATTCGCTAAATAACAGACAGCTAAAAATTAATTATTAAACTAATTTCGAACATTTACTTTATGCAAAGTAAAATACTTCAAATTTCTTCAAGGTTAGAAAATTGAGAGATGACATTGAAAGAAACCCTTTAATAAAAATCAAAGCCATAAGCTACCGTGATAATGTTATCATCAATTATTTTTTTATATAAATTTAAATATTTATAATTTTAAATACCTTCACAAATAGTAAATAAATTATATAATAAAATGAATCCAATCATGAGAGATGGAGAGAATTCAGACAGTCGAGAAGAACCATGTTTTGCTTTGATAAAATAAAAAGCACAAGAATATGCAGGATTATATATGATGACGAAATGTTTCAAGAGAAGCTGTTCCTTTTACCTTGATGAAAGGAGAAACCCGCAAAGGTTTTGGACTTAACTCGACGGTCGACATCTTGCTAGCGGATAAGGATATCGACGAATGCTTGTGATGTGAAGTGATGTGAGTGTTCTATATCGCGATAAAAAGTGCGCGAATTTCGAGAATGTCATTTCGTTCGACAGATCTGTTTTTCGCAGAAAAGCATTGTTAGATTTTTTTGCATTTAAACTAAGTAAACGTATAATTAAATATCAAAGAAGAAAAAGAAAAAATGTACTGTGAAAAAAATGAGCCAAAGACTAATGCCCGTATTCATCAGTCAGACCTTGATGCTCAGCAGCCAAAATAATTCATAGAGTATCTAAAAATAAATTTAAAGAAGCCTTAAATATTAAGTGTAGTAAAAAGAAATCCATTATTTTTGCATGAAATTGAATGAAAAAATAATGGATTTCTTTTTACTACACCTAATATAAGATTTGTCTCTCTAAGACTATGAATACAAGTATAATGGTATTTAATTGCAGTGTTACATTTATAATTGCGATATTTTTAATCGCAGTCGAACTTAATTAGAATTATTGAATTGTTAGAAAATATAATAATATAATAATATTATAATATAATTATTAATAATGGAAATTATTATAATATTATTATTATATTTTCTAACAATTCAATAATTTTAATTAATTGGAGCATA
>NW_017259353.1:637348-641546 GCF_001594045.1 Atta colombica
TAATTGGACATCTAACAATAAGTTTAATTCTTATATGTTGTTTGTTCGTATTAACTAATCTATGGATCACAAATTTTGTAAGTACAGATTATAAAGTTTATATCAGGCAAATATTGTACGATATTGATAATTCTGATGCTATTGGATTAAGAAATGGTACAAAAGAATCTCAATCTTTTTTCTTGGCATAATCTCCTCATAGACACGTATTAATGCATGTATTTTAATCTTGAAAGATTTTCATATCTCTAAAAAAAGAAAAAAAAAACAATTATTGTTATACAAAAAAGTTAGTGCTTTTAGTTGATAAAACAAATAACTTTAGAAGCCCTTTAAATATGGGCCTAGAAATTATGTTCTTGAAATCCTCCTAGCAAATTATGTTCTTGAAATCTTCGTCGAATTGTACATGACTTGCAAGAAGGTTAAGTTTATTTTTAATTACATTTTTTATTTTTAATTACACAACTTATTCCATAAAATGCGTATTTTGCGGAATCACAGGAAACTATATATCAATCATAGAACTTATAGTAATGGAATCGGAATAACCTATCCAAGCAATGAGTGGAAGGTGTGAACAACATTTGAGAGACAGAAGATGTATTTCTGTATATATTTCTGTCCTGCTGAAAGTAACTTTTCTTCTTTCTGCGCATGTGCCAAAAGAGGATAAAGCGAATAGAAAGATATTTCTATTCCTTAGATGTCATAGCTCGACGTCCGTATTTCCATCCCATCAGTAAATTTTATAATATCAATTACCGTGTGCAAAGAGTCATAGGCTGTGTGTCGTAGGCTGCGTTAGTGTTTCATGCGCATGATGCGCATCATTTATTTTTGTTTAATATTTGGTGAATAACAAGAATAAATAATGCAGCATGCGTATCATGCATGAAACGGAACGCAGCCAATAATATTAATTCTTGACTTTATTTGTAGATGGCGTATCACACATCTAAAAGAATTCTACTGAGTGTCCCATCTCATCTAAATTGTATCCCGTGAGTCCCCTCTACGACGAGTCTTGAGTGAAAAACGGACTGGTGTTCGGAGTTTGGACTTCGGAGTGTTCCGACTTCCGATACCCCGGAATACTCCGCATTGTTTGGAGCGGAGTTCGGAGCTCGCGACAGTCCTGAGTCCACAGCAGTCAGCAAAATGGCGTCGTTGTGGACGGTGATGTCATTCGTGTTCTCGTTGCTGCTGATACCTTTCATCATGCTACTGTTAGCTATCGTATTCCTCGCATCCATCGGCAAATCCCTTGGTGTGCGTAGGTTATACATCAAACTGCTGTTGGCCCTTTTCGAGGTAAGTTTCTAAATTTCGAAATGAAAATCTTCTGTTAACGAAATAAACCGGCGCCCTCCGAATGGTCGTTTCCTGCGTTACAAATCGTCATTCGGCGATGTCATGCTTTCCTTCGACCGCTTTTCGGTCGCCTCAGCTCTCGCCGGAAGAGACCGTTTCCTGGACACATCGATGCTTTTTGGGGCACGTGCTGTAGCTTTCAAGAGAAAGCAAATCGGATAACCTTACGCGTCATTGCATAGTTACATCTCGCATAAAGTACAATTGATTGTAAATGTAAAGATTGACGACGATAGATTTCTTCGTGAATTTCCAAAAATTCTTGCACTTAAAATGAAATAAAATATTGTCTTAATTCTTTGGAGTAGAATTTATACTCTGTAGAATGAAGTATTTCGGTAAAAAATTTTTCATGCATGTGTATAAATATATATAAACATATACAAACACGCATAATATAAACATATATAATTATACATATTTATATTTATGCACGTTTATATATTTATACATATTCATGCATGAAAAATTTTTTACCGGGATTATTTTTCGGAATGAGATTCACTCTGAAAGTTTTAGAGAATATATTATTCAAGCTGGAAGAAAAATAAACAAAGATTCGAAATGTAAAAAGTATAAGCAACACGATTAAATTTAAAGTGCTTCCACATAATTCAAATCGCAAATGTTGATGCAAAATGATAATCACCGCACATAAGATACACGCAGATGAAGATGCATGCAATGAAAAAATAAATACTCTGAATCTTTATTTTGCGTTTGCGAATTATATAGAGGCATCTTTAATCATCAAGCACTATGTAGCGATTTTTTAGCCGACCAGAAAGAAGAATCGGATTTATTTATTTATTTTTTTTAATTCGGTTCTCAAAAAAACAGAGTTCTTTGGATGACAATGATTTGCAATTTATAGCAAAACAGTTGCAACGGGAGTTAGGGTTTTCTATAGGTTGTAAATTAAATTAACGCACAAGACAACTAATCTTTTGTACTTTGTACATGTACTCACTTGTGTCTCATGATCGCGACATCAAAGTACACTTGAAACGATGAGAAACGGTAAGAAGCATTTTTATCAACGTTGATACGAGCTTGATTTATTTTTAGGAATCAGCATGAAAGCAGTTTCTATCAAATGATCTCGTTTTTATACACGTGTATTATAATATTGGGAGTGATAATGACGTGCCCATTTTCACTAATCTGTAGATTAAGTTTAATTTTTGTTCAACTTGTCATCCTTTTTTAATTTTAAGGCCTGGTTCAATGCAATCATATGTTTGCTTTCTTCGTCTGCAATCTATATTGTTAGCAATTAATATCAAAGAAACAATGGTAATCCAATCCCTCGAGTTAAATATTTTGATATTTTTAACTTTTATCTGTAAATCAATTCATTTTTTTGTTAGTTTCAAAGCAAACATCATATCAATGCATTTAAATAATAAACTGAATTTGAGGCAAATTGAATATTTTTCCTTGAAATTAAATTGAATTTAATTTCATTGTTTTAGTTAACGATACAGTGAGTAGAAGCGATGGTGATTTTAGAAATGATTAAAAATAACTCAAATTGAGTATTATGAATTTAATGTAGTCCTTTTGTCCTTTTGTCCAGCCCGAATTATTTTTACTGTTCTAAACTTTCAAAAACATTCAGCATTACATTTTAACATTTTTATTACAATACCAAATAGTTTTTATTTCAAATGTTAAAACTTGTATTTAATAAAAATTAAAACTTTAACAAAAATGAGAGTGAAATGAGAGTGAAATTTTGCCAAAAAGACTCAGATGGAGGTTAATCTGGGTTTAACTTATTGTTTATCTTTTTTTAAGAATTGAAATAAGATAAAAAATAAATTGAATCGAAATTAAAGTTAATTTTACATTAGTGAAACTGGACTTAGTAAGAATTAGAAAAAATAAAGAGTAAATTGAATCGAGATTAAAATTAGGTACACATTGTTAGAAATGAACATAAACCGGCAAAGCATTCACAATCTTAATGTAGATATTGATAGAGTATTGTGTGTACAGTTCTTAAATACGGAGAAGAAACACGGAAGTGTCTCAAACTTTTCATCTAGGATATTTACCGTTAAAAAGTACCGTTTAGTTCTAATCAGTACGGGATAATTTTGAATTGAAACGGGATTCAGATATAGCGATTGACAAAGCCCTCTTAGATTGTGCGATGATTAAAGTTTCCCTTCTTTCCTTGATTTCTATTTTAAGTTATTCATTTAAATGCGATTCGTTTGAGCGCACAACTTAATAACTAAATATTTGTTATTTAGAACGAAGAGAATCTTTGATGAGATTGTTTTTACAGAAAAAGAATATTTATTCTATTTTGCATTATTAATGATGACAAATTATAATTCGCAAACATCATAAGTATTTTGAAATTAAATGTTTAAGTTCAATTTTGAAGCCAGTTTATTCTCTCTTATTAAGATTTATAACAATTCAGAACTAATTTATTTTTTGAACATGATCAATATGTGTATTGAAGATATATAGCAACAATTATGAAAAGTAATGCCGAAGAGAATATCATGTATACTGAGAAGATTGAATTTTTGAAGACATTTTTAAATTGCTTCAGCTAGAAATTGAACAAAAAAATTTAAGAAATGATCGCTTTCTCCAAAAAATATTCTGAATATCTCGCGTTTTGCACATTTTTTCCTCCTAATTACATGCATATTTATATATAGATTGAATTAATAAAATTTTGATTTAATATTTTATGCATGAATAATATTTGGACTCTGAGCGCCTAATAGATTTTTAAACATAGAAATTTTTATTACCAAGTCCACCGTCCAATATAATATATATATATATATATATATAT
>NW_017259353.1:641646-644514 GCF_001594045.1 Atta colombica
TAATTCAAGTAAAAAGTATTTATTAGAAATATTTATTTACATTTATCATAAATATTACATAAAATGTTAAGTTTATATTTTAATAAAGTTGTGGAACGAAACTCTTATTTTTATTTTCTAATATTTTTAAATTCTTTTCTAAGCAGAGAAACATATCTTATTAAAGAATTATCTTTATATCTTATTTGCTCTCTACGCATTATCATTATTATAATAGTTAAACTTCAAGAGTTACTCTTATAAATATCTATGTTTATATATTAACTAAAAATATGAAGTAAACAATTTCGAATAAAGCTTTATAAATATATATAAAATATCTAACATTTCAGAAATGAATATTAATAAATATTTATTTGAAATATTCTGTGTTATCTGGGAATTATTTTGCTCTCGAAGAATAACATTTACATTATCCATGTATATATAATTTAATGCTTAATTATAATTAATATAAAAGATACAATTATGTAAAGCAAGTGTATCGAATGAAAAATCTAGAAATAATATATAAAGACATAATGACGTAAGGAATATTTATCGAATCTTAAATAGTATTATACAATTTTTTACGGACATGAATTTTTTTTATTTGTTTGAAAAACGTATTTTTTTCCTTAAAAATTTATTAAAAATCATACTTCGTTTTTGTTGATAGTTTTTCGAAGTTGTACACCATTAAAAATTTTTTATGAATGTTAAGGACACAAAGAAATAATTTTTTTTAATAGTTATTTTTTTCAAACAGGCTTTATTTCAATAAATTTCATTGATGAATTAATTGGAACGAAACTCTTATTTTTATCTTCTAATATTTTTAAATTCTTTTCTAAGCAGAGAAACATATTTTTCTTATTAAAGAATTATCTTTATATCTTATTTGTTCTCTACGCATTATTATAATTATAATAGATAAACTTCAAGAATTACTTTTATAAATATCTATGTTTATATATTAACTAAAAATATGAAGTAAAAATATGAAGTAAACAATAATTTATTTTAGTTCATATTTTTACTTCATATTTTTAATGTTTGTCGATGTTTGATAAAAGCAAACAATCTTTTCTATATGCGATTTGCCTATTTATAATGTATTACTTTACTTTACATTTTTCATTGTTTCACATATGGTCTCTTATTAACTTGATTTAATCTCTGATTTAAATTCAAATTAGTTATTTATTTTAAAGTTGCAGCACAATTAATCAAACAAAAAGATTATTTTCTCTATTATATTAATCTCTTATATTATCTCTATTATATTAATTTTAATAATTATGTTTATCTTTATTTTTAATATGCATGTTATTTTACATGCTCGAAGAAACACGTCTGTCTAGTTGGGTTCCCACTAATCAAATCTTAATGAATAAATTATATAATAATGCTATTTGTAGTAATGCTATTTATAATAACACTATTTATGCGCTCCAAAAATCTACAAAAAAAATTTTTGCGCTCATTTAGCTAAAAAAATTTTTTTGTGGGGGGCTGAATATGCTCAGTCAGCCCTTCCCCTCTCCACATATTAATAACAATCTATTTGGAAAATCAAATAGACAGGATTTATGCGCTATTTATGTGCTTTCATATTCACATAGTTTTAATTTTTGCGCTCCAACCCTTAAGAGATTTCCCTCTTGAAGCAAACAGTCATATTCTTTAAGTCGTTTAAAATTGCAAAACTGCGCTATCTAACTGTACAAAATATATCTTCGTCGATTTATTAGGTGTGGGAAAAAGTTCGTGGCGTTTTTCCCGTTACATCTAACGGGAAAAATGCCATGAACTTTTTCCCACATCTAATATTTTCTATTATTTCCAAGCAATTTTGATTTTTGCTACAACCCTTAAGAGAATTCTCTCTTAAAGCAAACACAATCATATTCATTCCTCTATCAATTTTGTATTGATATAATACTTACAATATACAATAATTTTAATACAATAATTTTAAACGACTTAGATATGAGTTAAAAATTTTCTATGATCTGGGATAGAATATTAAATAATAATTTTAGATGATTATTGTGACAAAAATGAAGATAAAAAAATGTATCGGTTGATAGAAAAACAATCAAATATATGGATTATAATCAATAAAATAGCGGCAAAAAGAGTAGATATTAATTCACTAACGCGAGTTCCAATAACTTGCGAACTGCATACGCGAGCAGTATTTGCATTTTTTAAGTAAGACGCATACAAAAATTAAACTGCCTACGATGAAGAACACAAATAGCATTAACATGCTTTATTGAACAAACAAATACCATTAACATGCTTTATTGAACTCATGACTTACAAAAGTTTAATTATTTATAATGAAAATATATAAGTACGTATGTATTTCCGACTTTACGATTACAATCTTTTATTCGATATCTAATATTCGATACAAATTTTTGTATCTTAAAATAGTTATCTAAAATCAGAAGTAAGCTACCAAATTCGTTAACAATTCGTTAAAAGAATTACTAAAAAAATTAGAAATAATTGTTGGCATTAAATAAATTTGTATTGCCAGAAGAATGTGAGAGGATGGAAGTACTTGCATAATTTAGTATTTGAATATATTTTTCAAGTGCAAATATGGTCAATATTTGAACATATTTGCATTTTAGATGCTTACATAATTGTTTTTGAAATTGGAGAGTTGCCCATTATGTGTGTGTTATTCTTGGTTCCTAAATATATTATATATTATTATATATTTTGCTAATATTTAAAAGTTATATTATTAACCCAAATATAATTCTGATATTGATTAAAGATAATAATATAAACAGATTTAAAAACATTTTTAAAAATTTTGTAATCTTTCAAAATTGATCATTCAAAATTATGAGAAATACTATATATTTA
>NW_017259353.1:645200-650342 GCF_001594045.1 Atta colombica
TATAAAATACTTGATTTTTAATATATAATGATTTAATCATGTATTAAGAATTAAATATTTTATATTTTAGATATTATATTTTATTAATTATTGAATTTGTAGATTTTTCATAATTATATAATATTTAATTCCAGTAAACATTGCTTTGATAAATAATAATTTAATATTATGTTTGTCAATTAATAAACGTGATTTTTGCAAAATTTTACATATTTGAACACTGAATTAAATAATGTAAATTTTTTAAATTAAAAGTTATAATTTTTTTAAGTTATCGATAATTCAAAACTGTATAATTTTAATAAATAAGAAGCATATTACATATCAATGAATGATATATCGACGAATCAATGAGGTGTAAACGCTCATCATATATGTCACAATCATGTTTTCATAAACGAGAAACTCACTGAGTCACTATATTCTGCAAGGTCTAATCGAATGTTTTGAATGCTATAAGAAAACGCGATATCCTGCAACATAATTCTTTTATTCCTGTTCTAATTTAATAATATAATTACTTTCTGCTATAAAGATTACTGTAGAGTTTTGAAGAAAGGTAACTTGTAAATTTTTGCAAACCAAACTAAAATAAGATCCAATAAGAGTGAAAGAAATTTAATACCTTTTAAATCAAACCTTTTATCAAATTTGAGAATTTATCATTACTTTGAACCTCGGATTGTCTATTATATTTGCAAGTATAATAGAAGGCGAAAGAAAGTTATTTATGAAAATAATTTATGTTCACGCAAATGACTTATTGTCAAATGACTTATTGTACCGTTATGATTAGATAATACTGATTTATGAAATGTATAGTAAACGTTATCGACATGGCATGTAGTAGTATGTGCAAGGAATGTCACAACTATCAATAAAAAAAAAACTTGCGTCAAGTCAAAAGTATATGTAATAAACAAAAATATTACATTTCTATACAGTACGAAAATATATTTTTAGTAAACAGAATTTATTTAAGAGTCTATCAACTTTATGATAAAAAATTATTTGTGCGAACTACAAAAAATATCTAATACCATTTCAATATTTGTCCAAATATTAAAAAAAAAATATTTCTTTAAGAAATTTTTCATACTAACTGAAACTAATTTATATCTTTATATTATTATATTTAAATTTTTTTCTTCAATAGAAAGAAAATAAATAGAATTTATATTAATTTAAAATAATTTCTTATTTTTGATAAAAGTATGTAGAAACGATAAATAGAAATATGTAGAAACGATAAATAGAAATATCTCTTGAAATGTCATATATAATGGCGTGTTACACAACTGTTGGTCTTGAAATCTATACTCGATGACGAGATATTTTTGCAATTGCATTCACACCTTGAATTCACCGTTAAGTTAGAAATTTCTGTATGAATCTTGAATGTTAATTAAATTGAATGTTAATTAAAACGGTACAACACGTATAATACATACAAAAGCATCGATAATGTTTCGATTAGCAATTTTATTGCTGACAAATAATTTCGTATATTAAAGAGAAACATCACGATATTATTAAACGTAGACAGTAAATTTGTTAATAGCATTGTAGCTATAACTTTTTAGGAAAATGTTTCAAATGATATTTAGTTATTAACAGTAACATATCGCTCTCTTATTTCAAAAATGATAACTTAAAAATTTTGATTTTCAAGTTATTACCGTGAATGGATTAACTTTCGAATCGTGTTTTTTTTAATCCCAACGTTTCTAAAAAGTTCTCATGACAAAAAGATTAAGTTTTGCGATATATTATATTAATCCTCTAAACACAGCCAGAAGCTTAAGTAAATATTACTCTATTAATAAAAAATGAACTAATTTGACTTTATAAAAAATCTTCAAAATTGTCATAATTCCAAAAAGATGGTTTAAAAAATCGTAAAAATCATCATAATTTGATATAGTTGAAACTTTTTTCAAGGATTGTAAAACAAAATAATGGCATTTAAATATGTTAAGAATGCATTTTTTGTTGATATTATTTGATTGATCAATAATTTTTTGTTAAAAATTAAAAAAATAAGTTTTCCTTTTCTGAGAAACTTATTTTTATTATATTGTTACTTTTGAAAAAAGTGATCTTGATCTTAAAACCAGAATAAATTATGATAAAAAATGAAAAACGAAAATGAGTAGTCCACGAGTTACTTTATGTCATTTTTATATTGATTGATTTATTACTACTTGTTTTGAGGAGAAAAAGAGTGATTGCCTGAAGAATTAATCTGGAAATTTAATATACGTATCTTTTTTGTAGTGTAAAGTATTTATTTATCGCGATAATCTTGCGATACTAAAGAGTAATGTCCGATTTTACTGCATTATCTTCATATCGATTTCGAGGAAAATATTGATATGTGACATGTATTTTAAATCGACTTCATGTAGATTGATTTTTGTAAATAATGTATACATATTTAATTTGCAAAAATATTACGTTTTACATATTGTGTCGTGTTGCTATTGTGATTTAAGTATGATACTTACAATACAGTAGAAAAATTCTTTTGAAATGATATAATTTAAGAATACTCGATACGAACTAAAGAATTAGAAACTGACTTGACAACATAGTTTACAATTCAGTCCAATAAAGTTCTCTCGAAAAATTACAATTGAAGAACATGATGAATTAAATTAGAAATTGATTTTAATTTGTTTGCGTTTAAAAATTTACATTTAATTTTATTATAATTTTATTTATAATTGCACAATTATTGGTGCTTTAATATTTGATATTAAATAATGTTTAATTTCATTTTTTAATAATCTTATGTCTTTCTTGTTTTTACCATTTTTAATTTAAATGTAAAGATTAATATATTACAGAATATTTTACAGAATCATATTTATGAGAATATCGATATGTATATATAATGATTTATATTTAAATTTATAATATTCGAAGTATTTTATCAAATCTTGCATAAAAGAAATATTAGGAACATATTGTTATTAAATAAATGCACAAAAATCTTTTTAAGATTATTAGTTAAAACGAATTTTGGTCTTTTAGCCTTCTCATGAATAATATACAAAATAAGATTATTTTTCGGGTTATTATCGCAATCAAAGTACATATACACAATTGAGGAAATAGGAAAACTATTTTGGTTCGTGAAATCTATACATGATCTACACGAATTCGTTTTGATCTATACAGCATGTATAAAGTTATTATATTAGATGTGGGAAAAAGTTCGTGGCGTTTTTCCCATTAGATGGCATTAAAAAAACGCCACGAACTTTTTCCCACACTTAATATATACGCAACCTAGATTCGCCTAGAATCTTATGTTCTCTATTATCGATCGATACGATTTATAATTTTTGCATTGCATATATTTTAATATTTTAATATCTCACAAATATATCAAATGGATATAGATTGCTGGCTGAATCTATTGTATCGCAAATGAAAATATGCAAACATATTATACAAAAGTTCTATAAAGCTAGCAGGACAAAATCAACAAAATCAAATCGGATCTATCGGAATTTTTAGTATATTTTATACTAAATTGTATCATTAATGATAATTTTGTACGATGAGCCATTTCGAAAAAAATCGTGATGCTGATAGCTTAATATTAAACTGGCAGGACCAATTCAAAATAAAAGAAAAAAAGAAAAATTATATCAATAATCAATAAGATTGAATTTGTACTATTTTGTATTATCAAAAACAATTTTATATTATGTGTATTTCCAAGAAAACAGTGACGCTGCTAGTTTAAGCTGACAGAACCATAAAAAAAACAATAGAATTAAGGGCAAAAATTAATACAATTGAATTTGATATTAATTTATATTAATACCATTGAAAGTAAGTTAATATTTTACATGTTTTGTCCTTAAAATGACTTTATTAGTATATACTTACAATCTACGTACGAGGCAGTCAAACCGGACACCTTTGAAGCATTATTTTATTTTTTTTAATTTGCTAACATGTTCTACAGATAAAAATATGACGTGTTTCGCGAAAAAAAAAGTGAAATTTTTTTGTAAAGTTATTGACGCTTGTCAAAGATGTAAATTTTCCGAAATAAAAAGTTCGATTTTACAAATAATAATAATCCATAGAACAATTTAAGATCTTTCAAATTGGCTTCTTGCATTTTTTGGTACGACTAATGATTTCGATATAATCATTTGAATGTTCGCATGAATGACGTTTTTTATGAATTTCTGTACCTGCACAAGCAATAACTTCACAAAAAAAAATCTCACATTTTTTTTGCGAAACACGTGTCTCATATTTTAATTTGTAGAATTGTTAGCAAATTAAAAAAAAAATAAAATTGCGATGTTTCAAAGGTGTGATCCGGTTTGAATGCCTTATAGATTGTAAGTGTGCATACTATATACTAATAAAGTCATTTTAAGGAGAAAATGCAAAATATTTTAATACAAATTAGTACAAATTCAATTGTCTTAATTTTTACCCTTATGTTGTTTTTTTTAGTCCTACCAGCTTAAATTAGCCATCCTACCAAATTAAATTAGCAGTGCCACTGTTTTCTTGGAAATGATACATAATATAGAATTTTTTTTAATAGTACAAATTCAATCCTATTAATTCCTATTATTTTTTTTCTTTTATTTTGAATTAGTTCTGTCAGTTTAATATTAAGCTAGCATCATAGTTTTTTTTCAAAATGATATACAGTACAAAATTATCATTAATATATAATAAGTACAATCCAGTACAAAACGAGTACTAAAAATTTTGATAAGTCCGATTCTGCTGATTTGATCCTGCTAGCTTTACAGAACTTTATATAAGACATATTTACAAAATAATTTTGTTTGCTATTATGTCGTAAATTTTTGTGTTAGAATTTTTTCAAAATGAGTAAAATTCTAAAAGTCTTGAATAGTCTTAAATGATGATTAAAATCGAAAATTAATTCGATTTCGATCGAGACTTAATCGAGAGCTAAGGCGCGGTAATTGGAACGCAAATTAATTTATGTTAAAACGTTATCTTTATTCAAATTAGTTGATTAAATGATTATTTTGACTCCGCTTTGAATCATTTTTAGCAAAAAATTAAAAAGTTGCCTTAATTAAAAGTTTACCTTGTAACTGAATCTTAATAGACATGTTATGATAATAT
>NW_017259353.1:650442-662594 GCF_001594045.1 Atta colombica
ATTAAGTGAATCCGAATTAACGTTAAGTAGCCAATAAATTCTTCTGAAAACAATCAACTATTTTATAATTTGAAAGATTTTGTTCATTTTACTTTTGGAATACACAATAGCGTTATGATTTAATTACTGCTAGGATGTTTAAATTTAATTACTGCTATTTTAATCATTTGAAATACATGCAGCATTTTACACATAGCTCACTAAAAATGATATTTTCGATAATATCGCTATATATTACATATTTTTATATTAATTGCATGTAAATATAAAAATTCAAATAATAGAATTAATAGATAGATTTAAAAATTAAATTGATAAATTCATAAATTTTTTGTCTGATTTATAATTAATATTTATTAATTTTTGTTGATATTTTCGATTCGTGCATAAAAGATACTCGAGAGTCTAATTAATATATAAATTCTATTTTATGTGCATCTGAAATTGTCTAGATTTTCTTTTTGGATGAGAGCTAGTGAGAGGTTTTATGGAATTTCTCTCGAGAGAAAGCCTACGGATATATAATGCCGCGTGATCCGGATGCTCTCCCACTGAGTGCATCACATGTTATCAATCATCAGATGCGATACTGAAGCTGTGATTCGTGATGTATTGAGAAACACATGAGGAGTATTTATTTACGTCCGATTCCGCTAATGTAGATTATTTTTAAATCCAACTTACTCTTCTTTTTAATAATTCGAAGCATTAGAAAAATATGAAAAGTATTCTCTAAATTTCTTGGAGTGAAATCTCACTCTAAAAGAATTAAAATACCGCTACTATTGAAAAAGAGTGAAAATAAATTTGCACTGTTTAATAAAAGTCGCAGATTTTCACTCTTTTGGAATAAGATTCACTTTAAAGGAAAGAAATGTCACTTCCTTTTTAGAATGAATCTCACTTCAAAAGAGTGAAAATCTGTCGCTCTTACTCTAAGAGTGCAAATTTTTTATTCTTTTTCATAGTAACAGTATTTTAACTCTTTTTAGAGTGAGATTTCAAAAAATTTAGAGAACTCCAAAAAATTTAGAGAAGTTAACTCGAGATTAAATTTAATCTGCATGGTGAAACTTTAAAACGGACATAAAATCTGTGATTTGCATAATTTTTCCATTGTCATAATATTGTCATAATATAAATGATATAACGAATAAATTTATATAAAATATGCATTATTATTAATGCTTAGATTAATAACTTTTTGCTGACGTATAAATTAATTTAAGCTGATACGCAATTTTGTTTTTTAATACAGTGTGTGTAGCTTTTTCTAACTACACCGATTATTTTCAAACTGTATATCGTTGAAGCGACACTCGTTTAGCATTCATTATCATATCTTGTATATGTACTATGACGATCTGTTATATATGAACGATGAGATCATATATGTAGCCATCAACATTTGATGTTGGTCTTAATATCAGAACAACTGTGTTAATTTATGTCAACCAAAAATATTTGTATTACATAATTATTTTATCAGAAAACTTTAAAATAACAACACAGTTGTTCTATATATTATCAATAAGATCTGCTTATAAAAGAAATAAGGGTTTTATGATGTTATTAATCATGAAGCAGATTTGCCTTTTCTTGTAACCTTTAATGAAATCAATGAGATTCATAATCAATCATTTCTCATAGAGAAACGAGAACAGTTCGCATAATTAGTATCGAAATAAAATATTACTAATCGACTGTTGGTTGCAATTTGCAACGTTCTATCTATTGAACGTAATTAAAGTTCACTGTCGGACTTTTTGATAGCAAAGGTGAAACATCATATCACTTCAACGATATCTTATTGCGTAAAATCGATAGGATAGTTCAATGAAAATTGAGACAATTTTGGTAAACAGTGCCTCGCTTTATATTTTTTTTTGTTCTATTCAATATACATTTAATTTTGTCATTATTACAGATTACATTATACAGATTACATTCATGAATTTATAAGAAAAACTGTAAAATATTAATGAATTAATGTTAAAAATGGAAGGAAGAATATTTGTAAGTAAAATTGACAGAGATATAATGTCTTAAATACTTAATTTTAATACATAAGTGATTTATTAAAAATTATTAAATTAATTCACTCTTTCTCTCTCTCTCTCTCTCTCTCTCTCTCTCTCTCTCTCTCTTTCTCTCTCTCTCTCTCTCTCTCTCTCTCTCTCTCTCTCTCTCTTTCTCTTTCTCTCTCTTTTTCTCTTTCTCTCTCTTTTTCTCTTTCTCTCTCTTTTTCTCTTTCTCTCTTTTTCGCACGCGTTGTCTTTTAAATATTTTTTATTTTTTAAATATGAAAATATGTGCAGATATAGAAATATTAACAGACATATAGAAATATTAACATTTCAAGAAGAGACAATTTTTGAATTATTTCTTCATTTCTCTTTAAAAAATTCTTTTAAGTTTTCCTGTAAGTCTTCTTTTTAAATTAGTTATTTTATTAATCTTTCTTATTTAATAGTAATAAAATAACTTTATTAGTTAATAGTATTTTATCTATTATTATTTTGTCATTTTCTACCATTTTTTTACCATCACATTCTCACAGTGAATGAGAGAAAGAGAAAGAGGAAGGAGAATTGTTGTATCTACTCTAAAAAGAAACATTTGTGCATGACTATCAAGTTTTACATCGTATCAATGCAGAGTCATGGTAATTTACAAAAAAGTATTCGATATTTACAACTGATATATCTACAAGGTATATATCAATATATATATATTTCATATTGATAAAAAAAACATGTTTTAAACAATTTAATTGATATTTTTAACATATCTTAAATATTTTTATAATATTTTAAAACATGTTTAAAGTGTTAAAAACATGTTTAAAAAAAAACACATCTTATTCTAAAAAAAACAGTCTTTGTCAATCCTGCATGTCTGTTAACATTTATGTGCAAAACTGTATTTGTCGACAGGGTCAAATCCTAAAAATACAGTTAAAATCGATCATCATATTTTAAATCGGAAATAGTATCGGACCTATATTTTACTAGTACATCTCGGATTTAACGACATGAAATTTTATATTCTAATAAAACTGATATACAAAATTCATAATTGACAAAATTTATAAATTGATAGAAATTAGATGAATTATATTCAAAAATTTTTTTCTTGTGATGTTTTAACAGGAACGATTAATAGTTTCTATAAATCTGATTTGCGCAATTCAGCTCTAGTACGATTCTTGATAATTCTTAGTGCAATTCAGGGACAAATGGCACTCTTATTAATTATTTATCTAATGCAATGAATAATGTTCAATAAATAGAAGAAATGATGTGACATATCTGCGAATTAATTAATGCATACTTGAATACACACCAGATAATTATGCACACGATAATACGTAGCAATCAGTTCAACAAAATTAATCAATATATAATGAAAAATAGACTCATCTGTTTCAAATAAATTTTTCTTTGTTTGAGTTAATTATAACTGCATGCATAAATAAACTTATATTTTTACTAAAATGTAATTTTTTAAATCTTTTTAACGATAAGATATTATGAGACTGAGCAAACATTATTTTACTTAATTTGCAAATTTTATTAATAAAAATTATAATCAAATTATCATGAATTATTGTGGAAAATAATTTTATTTAGTCTTAGGAAATTATTAATCATTAATTAATTGATTAAATTTTTATTATAGCATAATGCTTATGTCAGAGTGATTGATAATTATTTTGGACACGCGATGTTCACGCGGTCGATTACTTTTCAGGAATTTGCTCCTGATTCTTTATTGAAGTTGCTAAATGTTATCTTGCCATTATCGATCAGTGAACGAAGATCAAAGTTTTCTCTAATGAGAGAGAATAATTGTTTAAGTTGATTTTCTGGATTTTCTTATGTTCTCATAGGGCAAGGAATGCATCTCATCTTTGATTCTATCTTTGAGCTTTGATGATATATGCCGAATTTTAATACGCACATATATGGATTATATTGCGTGCATCTGTTTTCGTTATCTCCTACAATCATAAAGTATTTTTGTATTACGCAACTTGTTGTGTGTAGGATGATTTCCCCTTATCTCATTCCTCTTTTCTTAAATTGAAACGGATTTTGTAGCAATCAAATAAATTAGCGTTGTAAATCATAATTCCATAAAAGTATACAAATTATTTAATCTAATTTTCTTTATAACTGATTTTTTCCTGTGTTTACACAACACGCAAAAACACTTTAATTTGAAAAGTAAATTCTATTATCTTAGAATAAAAATAGATGACATAAGATTTTTTTAAGTTATTATATAATTTTTATTATATTTATTATATAATTACTGTTATTATATTTATTATATAATTAATGCTAATATTTTAGAATTCTGTTTTAAAATTGAATATTTTAACATTTTATTATTGCAACAATTAGGTTTAATTTTATTTTTTTAGATATAATTATTGTTGCATTCTTCGAAGTCTCATAAAACATTTTTTTTATTAACGATTTATAGAATAGTATATCTATTCAAACATAATTTTAATGTTTTATCAGATATAATTTTCTGTTTGATAAATTATCTTTCTTTATCTGCAATTATATTAAATTTTTCAATAAAATTTTAGTAATAATATGTCTTTCAACAGCTTAAAGAATTTAAGAAAGTTTTAAGGACTAAAATCAATCCTTACAATAAAGATGCAAATAATTAATGCACAACTGATCATATTTATTGCTACAGTATGGTCGACAAAACATAGAAAATGTGAAGAAGAGAAATGGTACCCTGGATCCAAATGAAGATCTTAATATAGAAGAAGAATGTGAATCACCAACGATCACGGAAAAAGATTCAACAATAACATCGCCTAAAATGCAAAACGGGAATGTGAGTAATTCGGTGATAGCCAGGTCGAAAGACTTAATCTTGGTCCCTGAACCAGAAATGCATAATCACAAAAATCATGTTAACGAATCGAACCTCAAAAACGACCATAAATCATCAATAATTGATGACAAAGAGGTAAATTAAAGAAAAATTATACTTTTATTGAGTTTCACTAAATACAAATTAATTCTATTTTTCTCAATTATTTCTGATTTTAGAATAGTCTTAATCAAAAAAATTCTTTTGAAACGCAAATCGGATTTGCGACAAGTTGTTTGGATTATATCAGAGCTGGCGTTGAAGCAATTATAGAAGATGAAGTGACTTCACGCTTTGAAGCTGAAGAACTTAAGGTAATATTTCATCGATTGTAATAATTATAAAGGAAAGACCTCTATTGAGATATGAGATACCGAGTTCATTTTGAGTAAATGCTAGAAGTTTATAAGCAGAATTTAAAAAAAATAGGTCATTTTGAAGGGAATTTAATAAGTTTTAATAATAATGCTAAGATAATGTTATATAAAATTTAATTCAAATTCCATTTTTTTGAAAATTAAAGAAATGTAAAAAGTGAGCAAATCGCAAAATCAAAAAATTGTGTCTCTTCTAATATGAGATGCCCCGAGAAATCGATGACAATAAAACGCAAAGTATATTAATATTGTAACTAAAAATATTTATTTAATGTTTCTTAAATATAAACAAACACAGCCAGAGTGTTCGAAAATGAGTATGCAATACATTATACCCAGAACTCGTCTTCTAGTAATTGAAATCAAGCATCGCAGAAATAGGCACTCGATGTTCATTCCTTATTGTCCTTTTTATTATTACAATATCATTTATATTTTAGCAACGATTTTCAGTATGACAGCATGAGTTATTTAATATTAGAAATATCCTGGGTATCTCATATTACTATTTCCACGCCTTACGATTTTACGATCATCAAATCTAACTTCTGTAATTAAGCAATTCAACATATTCCGTATTTTTCTATTAGTACGACTTTACTGCTACAGAGTGCGTCACCAAATCTGGACAAATCGAACAATTTTTTTAAACAAAATATTTTTAATGAAATATTAAATATTATAAAAAATCTTTTTACTGGCATTTGGGGGAGTGTCCCTGTAGAGCATAATTATTCGATATATCCCTCATTAGTTTGAATGAGCCATTAGCTATTCTCGATCTGAAGCATTCGCACGCACGCTGTAACGCTGTCCATGCCGATGAATGTTACTTCAATAGCGGTCCATAATGACGTCACATGCTGAGACTTGTTTGTGACCCTTTCAACTACGCTCTGTAGTAGTCCAAAGAATTTAAATCTGGACTGTTGGGAGGCCAGAATGGGAGCCAAGGCGAACAACTCGGCTTGTCCTGGCAGCCTCAGAGAACATTTGTCGTATTTTTAATGTATACGATTTGTATCGAAGGTCCTCCTCAGTAATTCGATTGTTGGCATTGTTGACTCGCTTATACCAACAATCGATGCTAATTTTCGCAACGATTGCCTTGGGTCATCCGAAATCAGTGGTTGAGCCCTTTCAATGACTACGAGGGTCTTTGCGGTGCGTTCTTTCGAGTAATTCTTCCTTGCTGCATATTGGAATCTTTGTTGAATTATTCTAAAGCCGTATATTTTGCTACAACATCATAATCTTGGGTATCCAAAGAACCGAATTATTTCTGTTGCTGAACGCCCAGCGCAAAGGCCTTCAATGATCGCGGCTGTTCGATTTTACTCCGCACTTGGTTTCAACATCGTGACCATTTTGAAAATATGACTTTATTAGAAGCATCAGGCTTTCTCGGACGCCAACAACAATCTCTAGCGGAGGCACAATATAGCAAAAAATTTAAATTAAAATTTGTCCGGATTTTGGTATCGCACTCTGTACATGAAGAATTTATTGCCAAATATTTATTTATTAAATAATAAACAATGTTTAAAAGGCTTATCTCAATGAAACTTGAAGACATCCAAATTCTAAAATCTTTTTTTACAATGATATAGGCATGATCTAATAATAATAAATTTTCTACTAAATAGTTTTCAATCCAAGAACAATAAATTGCAACAAAAAACATGATGGAACCAATAGATAGTGTCTATTAGTTTAACAGAAACGCCACTATTTCATTAGGCGCCTATCTCATAATAGGGGACTTTCCTCTATGTATAATTTGCATAATAATAATTAACATATTTGAATAATTTATGAATGTGTTTTGTAGAATTGGAACTTGTTAACTCGAACAAATAGACACTACGAATTTATCTCCTGGAAATTAACTTTTATATGGATGTTCGGATTCGTCATGCGTTATTGTTTTCTGTTACCTTTAAGGATATTTATCTGCTTTGTAGGGGTAAGTTTGATATTTATTTTATATCTTATACTTATTATAATAATTAAAATGCTCAACATACAATAAACGGCCAAAATTGTGATAATCGATAATGTTTTTTGTTAGAATCCTATTTATTTAGCGATATAAAATCAATTTCCTTCAGGTAATCAAATTTATAGCAGATATTAATCTTCTGCAGATGCATTTTTAAATATTTTTGCATTTTTAAACGTACATTTTAGATTTGCGATACACTAAAATTAAGTTTAAGATGCTTATCATAAATTTAAAATTGTATTCGTACTAATATCAAAGCTTCTTAGGTACTATATCTAGTAGTCGTAACATTTTTAATCGGCTTTCTGCCGAATGGTCGCATAAAACGTTGGACAAACAACCAGGGCTCCCTTATTGCATTCAGGATAATGTCCCGTTCTATCTCGAGTATGATCACGATCCACAATCCGGAATACAAACCAAAGAATGGAGGAGTGTGCGTGTCGAATCATACGTCCACTCTTGACGTCTGCATTTTATCCACGCAAACGACTTTCTCTTTGGTAATATCGTGGACAGAGTAATATATTTATAAGCTAAAAGATTTCAAGCATTGCATTACCATCATTTCATCACAGCGAACATATCTTCTATTTGTTAATAGCTTTGTACTGTTTAAATTTTATCATATTTAGGAATGATACGAGAACAAATTATTATATTCATTATTATGACATATATACATACGTAATATTCATATAATTCATATTATTAAAAAACTGTATGAAACAGACAGTATACAGTTTTTTATCCATGATATAACACTGGATATAAAGGTATAATAATTTCTTCATGGCTTCATAATTTCTATTACATAACAAAATAATGCGATTTCAATCAGTTAGTTTTCTTATATATGATCGAGAATCAGAAGTTTGTTACTAGTGTTACAGAAGTTGTTGCGCATTACTGGTAAATGTTACAGGTAACGTGTCCTGTAACTTTGCTTTACAGGTAGTATCTACTCAGCAACGATAGAGAGGGAATCCCACGTTTCTCAGGTGCAAAGCTTGTGGTTTACAGGTGATGTGGCTGACAGCGTGTACTGCAGTAGTGGGTTACGTTCCCGAGGGTAGCTTCAAGCGGTGGCTCAACTACAAAGTTTCCATAATGTGCTTTGCTGTCTTATCCAGTGCTCTATCTTCAGTCATTACCTACAACAATCCAGAGAATCGCCCTGTCAGAGGCATATGTGTAGCTAATCACACATCCCCTATTGACGTACTCGTACTTATGTGTGATAACTGTTATTCATTGGTATGTTTCCAGTGTATCGCTTATGGATATGGATATTTTTTCACAGTTGCTTTCTTACACAAACACAATTCTTTTGCTTTGCTTATTCATAATACTTTTTTAAATATCTTTAGAACGATGTATTCTGTAATTGCTTATATTTCATTACTGCCAATACTGCAGTTTTGTTGCTTTTCATCGTTGCTTTATTAAAATGTTCCAAAATTCGTTCTCTTTTTTCAGCTGTTACAGATTTGGTGAAGCATCCGACGTTGATTTTTCTTTGCAAAAATTGCATGAGAAAAATCTATACTTATTATAATTTTGTGCTTTATACTTATTTAATTTTACGATTAGGTGTATGAAAATAAAAGAAATTTATTGTATATTAAAGAAATTTATATTAAAAGCTTTTATTTGGTTTAGCTTGATTATTTAAGAAATGTTTTATATTTTTAACGATTATAATTAATGAAATAATTGTATTCTTAATGACTTCATTATCTGTAATTCGAAAAAAGTGTATACGACTTTTAGAGAACAATTTATATAATTTTTAAATATACATCAGACGCCTTATTTACATTTCTTATTATAGATAGGTCAGAGGCATGGTGGTTTCTTAGGAATGTTACAAAGAGCTCTTGCCCGTGCTTCTCCACATATATGGTTTGAACGCTCTGAGGTCAAAGACAGAGAAGCAGTTGCGATAAGGTATTACTTAAACATAATTACATTTTTTTGTCTTGTTTATTTCATATTCTATGTAGATTATCAGTTTTAAATTCTTTTTGAGTTATTAATACATTACATTTTTTTACAGACTAAAGAAACATGTATCAGATCCTACGAATCCACCGATACTCATATTCCCGGAGGGTACGTGTATCAATAATACATCAGTTATGCAATTCAAAAAAGGCAGTTTTGAAGTGGACAGCATTGTTTATCCCGTGGCTATAAAAGTAATTTATTATCATATCTTTGTGTAATATTTTTTAAAATGTATAATATTTTTTAAATTTTTCTTATGTCTTTTTAAATATATAGTACGATCCAAGATTTGGAGATGCATTTTGGAATAGCAGTCGATATTCGATGTTACAATATTTATATATGATGATGTCTAGCTGGGCTATAGTCTGCGATGTATGGTATCTCCCTCCAATGCACAGGAAGGAAGGAGAGAGTGCAATTGATTTTGCGAATCGAGTGAAATCCGTAATAGCGCGGCAAGGTGGTCTTGTTGATCTGCAATGGTATGTTCGACACTGGTTTAAAACTTTGTAAAAAATGGGAATTGGAAATAAAATTGACATACATATTTATTTTACGAATTACAGGGACGGCCAACTAAAGAGGATGAAGCCGAAGAAAGAATGGAGGGAAAAGCAGCAAGAAGAATTCAGTAAACGATTAAAAGTCGAATAAATAATAATATCATTTCTAGTCATTGCTTCGTATGCGCATATTACGTGATATTTGTTTATTTGAACAAAATTATTTAATTCAATTGGTTTCTCTGTTACATATTGTTTCCATATACAGCATAATCATAATGAGGAAAATTTATGTATCTCTTTAGTCTACATTATTAAATTTTAGCTATAGATATGTTTGCAAATATGACAGTTTGCACTTTTTTGTTAAATTTGTAGATCTAAATAATTGGCATTCTAACATTACGCGAGGATTCTAACATTACATGTGATGTAATATTGTAAATTTAAAATTACATAAATGTAACTTTTTAATGTAATTTTTAAATGAATTTGTGTACTGTGTAGCTTATGCCTTGAGAGATTCGAATTTTCATTTGAAGTGCAAATGTAATATTTGCTATAATTTTTAGTAATAGTAAGATTCGTTGATTGCAAAGGCATTACGAATTTATTATTTATATGTGAAATGTGTAGTTATAGCGTGTGATATTTTTTTGCATGTGTATGTAACATCAAAAAATTTTTCGATTATGAAATTATTGAACAATCACTTTAGATACGTTAATTTTCTCTTATCTACTAGAGAAAATTGTTTTAATTTTTGCTGTAGTTAAAAGCAAAACAATATTTATTCATTTTTCTGAAGAAGACTTAGCGAAATGACACAATTTAGCACTTCAGATTACCTGTCCTTAAAAATACTATGCACACAACTGCATTATGTTATTTTTTTATTAAAACTAAATAGCGTCTTGATATATATATTTTCTACTTTTATATTTTACATACATAGAATGTGAAGAGTTTTTAGAGTTCTACATTGCGATATCAGTATAATATATAGTTAGAATTTAATATATAATAAAAATATACGCGTGTGCATATTCATGTATCTGTGAACCTAACTAAAAAGACTACATTAAGAATGAAAGAAAAAGATATACAAGTATGAAGAGACGTATTTTCTCATACTTCCAACCAAAGTTAAATAGCATATTTAAAATAAATGCTATTTTATTATTGATGATTATTGATTATTATAATAACTAGTAGTAAGTCATTAATAGATGTTATTTATTATTATTAATTTAAATGAAGATGACATCTATTATATAAATTCATACTATTTGTTATTTTATAATTTGGCCTAATTCCTAATTATAATTATAAAAATTATAATTATAAAATTATAAGTATTTACATTTAATAAATATTTTATAAAAGAGAAGAATTTGATTAACTATTTTTGGCGATATACAAACTTAATAAACTTATTTTAAATCTATTTTAAGAAAAACTGAAAATTATGTTAATTAAATAGAATTAATTAGATATTTATTATGATACAATTATTGCGTGAGGAAAACAAATTGTAAATCGATTTATTTTCCGAATTCATCTTTAACATCATTATTTAATTCATTATTTTAACATCATAATATACTTATTATAAAACATGCATGCATGAATCTATTTCGTAAAGTTAAATTTCTAAATGTCACTATTCAATAAAATTTCTTTCATAACAAACGATATAAAATATATTTTTATAGCAAATAATTAATCAATAATATACAAGAGGTGTGTGTGTGTGTGTGTGTGTGTGTGTGTGTGTGTGTGTGTGTGTGTGCGTGCGTGCGTGCGTGCGTTCGTGCGCGCGCGCGCGTGTAACTATATTGCTTATTAAAAAGTAGAGATTCTTGGGATTATATCAACTTATTTCATCTTTTATAAATAAAATTGATTTGTTACATAGCATGTATATATATTTATCACTTTGTTTATATAGAAGAAATGTATTATTAGTGTGTATAAATTTAATAATTTGAATGGCACTTGTTTATAATTAATGTTTGTCAATATATGTACATGTAGTTAAATAAATTAAAGCATATTAAATAAAATAATTAAATAAAAATTGACTTGTATGAAAGTGTTGTGCAATATATATTATACGTAAGAATAAAAAAAGAAAGTTTTTCCACATATTAACATGTATAATATGATGCCTAATTGAGCATCAAATTATTAAAATTACTTGTCAATTTAATTCGCGATTACTAAAGTAGTTTAATTGTGTTTATAGTCTGAAAAAACAATTCGGCGCGCAGTTCAAAAAGACTATAAATATTGTATATATGCAAGTACATATATAGTATATATAGTAATTCAGATTAAATTATTTAA
>NW_017259353.1:662824-677098 GCF_001594045.1 Atta colombica
GTAATATATATAGTAATATATATAATATATATATATAGTAATTTAAGATTGAATTATTTTAAGCATTAAAAGATTCAGCTTCGACCGTTATAGGCTTTTAATTTCTAGAAAAAAAGAAAGATTGTTTCAGTTTAGATACAAAGATGATACATTAGATGGTACATTAGTTAATTAGTAATTATATAATTAGTAATTATATAATTAAGAAAGCAAAGCACTATATTAAATTTCTTAATTTTTAGAATCAATATATTGTCAATTTTTTCGATTACATAACAAAATTGGTGTCAAAGCTAAGAACTGTATTCATAAATGCTCTGTCAAATACATAGTTATGTATTTGTTTTCTTTTTTGGAATAAATTCCGTAAATAAGTAAACAAGTTGAACTAACATAAGAACAATAACTTTGAATACAGATCTTTGTTACATTAATTATTATAATAATGAATAAACTATTAAGCTCTTTATTTTTTAGCTTATTGATTCTTTAGCTTCGTGCATTAGATAAATATCAAATATTACTTTTTATTAGCAATACATATAATGCTCTCTAACGCTTTTAATAAATAAAGCACTAATCTCTTTGGCATGAGACTCAAATAATAATGATGAAAAATGTAATAAATAACTTGTATCAACGATATAAACGATTGTTTCTGATAGTAAGGTTTTAGAATATGCTGTAACTAAAAAGCAACACAAATCGGTATCCTAATTGATTGTAAAGTCTTTATGATTATAAAATTAAAAATTATAACTTTTTGTAATTTACTTAAACATTTACTCTGATTTTGTGCTCCATTAAGAAGCACACAGTATCATATGACTGTATTACGACCATTATATAATCATTACATTATTCATTTGGATGAAATAGATATGCAAAAAACATATGCATTATCATTATTGCATACTGAATATGTTTATAAACAATCAATATCTTCTTCTGTATTTTTAAAAATAAGTTAACATATAAGACTATAGTCTCACTGTTAACAAGTATGAATGACTTATATAAACATTAACACATATAAATTGTTTTACCACTAGATCACAATGGCTCTTGGTAATATTTAAATAACTATATGTCGCGATTAAATTATAACTACTCTCATAATTATGTTATAAAAATCGAATTTGTAAAATAAATTATAATATTATAATAAACAAAAAATTGCAAATGCGTTAACTATTTTCATTATATTTAATGCGTATTGTATTAGTAATAGCAAATCCGTTCAGAAATGGTTAGTATAAAATATAAAAGGTCTCCAAAGTTTTTTATTATAATTAAAGCTATATATGTATACCTTTTATATCAAAATTTATAAAAAATATATATTTTCCACGAATATATATATCCAAAGTCATATCGAAATGAAGTCTTTAATCGAAAAAATGGACATTACTATAGTATGCTACGCATTGTAATGGATATTACAGCAAGCATGTAAATTGTAATAAAGCAATATTAAAACGTTCAATAATGCGCTTATTTAGAATGAACGATTGTTAAAAGCGAATTTCGCTTTTCATCCTTATACAGCACAAATTCTACTTTTTTTGCGTCATTTTATCTCGATAATATAAAAATCTTGGATCTCTGAATATAGCACAAAGCTTCGCTGTATAAGAATAGAAATGTAATAAATGCATTGCTATAGTGTCAGATAGTGATGTCATTATAGTCTTTGTCACATTGTGCGCATTATAAATTATAAAATATTATATCTTTTAAATCCATATTAACTTTGGATTCCTTTGTCAATAACATTGCTCGTTATATATAAAACAATACTTTCTGTTGTACAGAGTACATTTGTAAAGGATTTTGTGTCATAGTAGCGTGTACTTATTAGCTTATCCTAAATCGCGAAAGAAAGGCACAAAGAAATATATTATAACACTAACGCTAATGAATGGTAACTCTTCTAAATATTAACGATACAAAAATTAGATGGAGAATGCTTTTATAAACGTAGATGATTGCTATTTTGTTCACAACACTTGGCAAGGTGAACATCGTGACGTCTATATATCATATTGTATTATATTATGCTGTTGACGAATCCTCAACAAGTGAGTTTTCGATATCATTGGAGGCAAATGTATTCTTGTTCAAATTGTGAACCGGTCTTTTTGGTTTCGGTGGAGGTGTCGGCGGTTTAGAATGACTGTCTACATCATCGTCGGTAGGCGTCGGCAACTTGTTTTTACACTGTCCCGAAGACTTTAGATTATTTAAAGCAGATCGATTAGTGGACAGTTCCTCTGGAAGATTACAATAATCGGCTTCACGCATTTTAATTGGTAAAGGCGGTGGTGGATCATCCTCAGATGCTGTACTATCAGTTGTACCGACGCTATCTCTGTTTCCTTTTCCTAAACCGCTTGATTCTAGTCCATTGTTGATGTTTCTTAGGTAATGAGATTGACCAGACCAACGATTACTCATTCTTCTTTCTTTTTCCGCTTCCGATCTTAGGGGACGTTTAGGTGTGAGCTGTAGAAGTGCAAAGAAGTTTATAGTTATTAATTATATTTACTTCAAAATTGTAAGCAATAAGACAATGTTCAAAGTCTTTACCTCTTGTCGAAGTTCGAATATATGTGTTGATTGTAAATTAGATATTAACGATGTAACAGATGATGTTGCTTGTTGAATTGAACTAGATATTTCGGTGGTGGTATACCACTGGCTGGTTGGTTGATCGGTTTTTGTTACTGTAGCAGAATCACTCTTTCGCGAGCTTCTACGTTTCGAATCTTTTTTCTTATATGTTCCTGGACTTGGATTTCCCAATGCTTTTTGCAAAGAGGCCGTTGACAAGATGTGTGAACGCATAGAGTTGTTTCTACAGATTAAAAATATTCGCGCGATTAAAGATGTCTCTATCATTTAAAAAAGAAAACTTGCAACTCTGGATAGATAGAAAAGTTAAAGATCAACTATTAATTGAACAATGCGCAACTCATGATTGAGTAGATAAGCGCGATTGAATCTCATAATAAAATAAATTAAAATTTATTATTATTAAAATAAAATTTTCACAAAAAAAAAATTAAAATTTACAATTATTAAAATAAAATTTTCTAAACGTGTATATGCTAATATTTGCTGAGGGATCATTGTGGTAAGAGAAATAACGAATAATAATTGCGAAGCCATTCGAGCTTTGCAATAATCTCGTAACACAAGTGTATATTTTTAATTACCTATCGTAGTTATTGTAGACTTAGGAAGTTTAGTAGAGATTGCCAGTTGTGTGTGAAGAAGATATATATTACAGGGATATTTATGATATTATTATGCAAAATAAAATCATGTAGATAAAAAGCAGAATAAATAAATGAACAGATATAAAAATCACAATAATAATCACAAAGAAATAAAATACACTTTTTGTATACACTTAGAATTAAATATATAGAATGATATATATAATATACATATTATAGAAACATGATTATGTGACATTCAAAATAGTTTTTATCGACTTATTGTCTTAAATCTATTCTACAATTGCATAAACGTAATAAATACTTGTAATTGTAAGAATTGATCAATTACAGTCAAATATTCTTCTCATATTCGGCTGATTGGAGAATTTTTATACTTACAACTACATTTACGCAATATAGAATAGACTTTATATGCTTCTAGAGTTACATTGAAAATTTTTATTTATATATTTAATAGTTATTTTTTAAATTATTCTTTCCTGTTTAATATATATAAACTTCATTATTATTTATTCAATGCTAATTGTAACTTTATTGTTTTATGAATGTTTCCTACTCTCGGAATATATATGTATGTAAAATAAAATAAATTAGATTAGTGTGCAATATATAGGATATATATTAATTGTATAAAAATTAACAAAAAAACAAGCAAAAATAAACATTATGCAGTATTAAATAATATTAAGCATTATGCATGATGCTTTCATTAAAAAATGTAAAATGTAAAAAGAACGAGAACATTTATATAGGAGTATTAAGTGCGACGAAAGGATAATAAGGTATTATGTGAGAGTTTATCAGGTCCAACAGCAATATTCCTGAAATCATATTGCATTCTTTTCTATCATGTGTTCTAAATTTTTATATTATTTATCTTCTATAAATATAAAATGTGATTTTTAATAAATATAAAATAAATTCGTGCATCTAACGATTATCAATTAAAATAGAATATTTATATGTATATTTCATATAAAATCCAAGTATAAATGCATAAATATTTTCTTTGAAATCGAGATTACACTAATTCATCTACAAAAAAAAAAATGCTTTAAATTTTAGTTAGTGCTGGAGGTAAGTTAACACTGGTATGATGACTTTACCTTGACAAATTGACGTTTTGAGTATTATTCGAAGATGTGTTGTTGTTAAAATTGAACGATGTAAGCGACTTGAACGTTGCAACTTGGGATCTTGTAAGTGAAGATACCCTGTAGTGAGTTACACAGCTGAATGGAGTAATTACAGAATAGCTATATATTATTTTACTATTGATACAGATTTCCCAGACCAACAATATTTGATTTTGTATATTTTAAATAATATACATACTAATTTTTGTATATTTTGTTTTTATTTATATACTGCTTAGGAATTATGTTTCGCAGAATGGGCGCATTATTTTGACATTTAATGCACAAGATAATGTTAAAAATAATTGACTTTAATTACTTCTTAAGACAATTAATAACTTTTTAAAATATTGTGTCTTATTTTAATAATGATGATTGTGATGTAGCAATAACATGCTATGCAATAATTATATCTATGTTAGTTACACACACACACACACACACACACACACACACACACACACACACACACACACACACACACACACACACACACACACACACACAAAAACACACACACACACACACACACACACACACACACACACACACACACACACACACATATAAACTTATTAATAAAATAATAAACATGCCATGCAAGAATGGACGGAAAAGCTTACTCTGAATTATTCATATTTGATTCGGACAGACAGTGATTATCTCCTCTCGAAATTGGTGGTCTTCGCATTGTTACAGTTTGCGTTAGGCTTTCAATTTGTAAATCGCAAGTCTGTGTTATAGAATAAATTTATAAATTTAATGCGAGTTAACTTGATTATTATTTCGATAGATATTGATTTGAATGATTAAAAACTTACTCTTTTTCCATATTTAGCTTCTACTTGATTACGCATAGACATGAAACATTGCTCTAAACGTTGATGAAACGGTGCTAACTCGGTAGGTGCTCGTGTTTTATGTAACTGCAGACCTACACTGAGTAGAGGGATTTGTTCTGCAATGAGCCCTTCTAACTTGAGAAGATCTGAACTTTCGTCCGGATGACTATCTTTATACTCTGCGTTGAGAAAAGCTTTTTCGTAATTATCGATACCACCCATAACAGCTGGATCCAATATGCCATTCAATTTCATGCTCAAAGGATTTAATGGAAGACTAGGATCACTCCTGTATAAAACAAATAGTAGTTTCATAAAAATTTATATTGTAAAATAATGAACAAATATAATAAACAAGTAAATCAATTTTATTTTAACACTTTGTTACATTCATTATAAATTATTAAAAAATGGAATAATGTGTATGATTTTATGTAGAAACGATCAACGTGTAGTAGATAGATTTTAGATTCATTCTTAAAGTTTGATTCATATAAGCCTTGGTTTTAAAAAAATTAGTTAAAAAATTAAAAGTTTTTAAGTTAAAAAGTTGCAATATGAGATTATAATTTGTATCGAGAATAAAATAAATTAATATATATGTATAAATATGATACAAACTTGTTAGCAATAATAAGATCCCTCAGTGCTGTGTTCGTAGCTTCCATAGTTTCAATTGCGTTTCTCAAGGGGCTGACTAAATATGTCTCGCTAGATGTCACAGGAAACCATCGAAGAATTCCCGGTAACGGGTAACTTGTAACAAGTACTGTCCGTTCTAACCATAACGAGGCAAATTCATTGCTATTGTTAGTACTAATATTTACTTCCTTTTCTTTATCGCTATTTATTGCAATGATTTCTTTTCTCGGAGCAGGTCTTGAAAATCTAAAACGCTGCACATCATTCACACGATGATATCTAAAATATAAAAACAATGATAATCATAAAAATACAATAGAAAATTGATGAAATTTTACACAAACTATAATGTTAAATATGCACCTTAAAACTGCTTCTGCAGTAACTGGTTTACCACTTAAACGATGCCTTTTTTCATCCATCAATGGCTCTACCTTATTAATTTGTACATACTGTTGATATGATTCTAACATTTCTGTGGTGGGCGGAGACAATTTATTCATTTGTTCTGCATTCGGTAGTTGATTTAGTGTTCTTGTACAAAAATCACTAAGTCGTTCATATTCCTTTCCTCGATAAACAAATACCTATATCGCAAATATATTATTTCATTGAACAAAGAACAAAAATAAACAATGATTAAAGATATGTTAATAAATACGTTAATAAATATGTGAAAGTACTTTATTTTGAAGAAAAGCAGGATGTCCTTTGCCGTAATATGCGACTCTGAAGTATTCTGGTTCAGGTCTTAATTGTTTTACTATACAATCATAAAACTTTGCCATGCGTATTAGTAGGACGGACAATTGCAAATAATCAAATGTTTCCTCTTCATATTGTGAAACTAGTTCTTTACAAACGGCAAGAGCGCATTCCCACATTCTTCCTTTATCAAAATAATCAATGATATCATTGTATAACGCTTCTTTCAATTCACGATGTGTTTGACATAAAGGATATCTAGAAAAATGATTGAATTTTTTAATATTAATTTCATTTCTAAACAAGCTTACATAAATCATTTAATATTGGTTGGTAAAGTTACCTGTGTGATATTAATAAAGGTGATAAAGGCTGATCACTCCATGCTAATAACTGGCTGTGGAGTTTTAAAGAATAAGCAGCTTCTGTATAGTTATCGCATTCTAGATGTAATTCACATAGCTTGTTTACATATCTATAAAATATATAAAGAAAATCATTTAATATGTTTTAATATACATATATTTATTATATTAATTTTTATTTATGGAATATTTAGATTAATATTAAAAAATCTAAACCAATCACATTTAATCAGACCTAAATTAAAGACTTAAATAAAAGACAATTAAAACACATTTAATTTATAAAAATATAATAGATTTCTTGCATTTACCTAATATACATTTCCTTTCTATTAATCTCAGAATAAAATTCCAATAAATTCACAGTACAAAGCATACGATGCTCTTGGGATTCGGCGTGAATAATATCGCGATATTGCAATAAGCGTTCCATAAGTCTAGATATAGTATCTACGAAACGTAAGCCTTGTTCTCGCATTGTAGAATGTTTTTCACATAAAGAACCCATAACATCAGTCCACAGTGTACGAAAATGTTCGTCGCCTCTGCCTCCTTCGACCTGTAAAAACCAAACTTTTATGAAGTGACTTTTCATTAATGTAATTATCAAAGTAAATTTCAATTAAGACTCTGTTCTGCTTCTATTTATATATAAAATTATTACAAAATACTATACCAGAATATCCAGTTTTGCAATCATTTCGTTTTCATATTCTGTAAAATTAGCTTTGATATGAGCAGGATCGCGCTTAGTATCCCCATATCCTTCCACTATACGTGAACTATAGTACTCGCATTGCATCATATCGAAAAAAATAGGTATAGTAGCTTTTCTTAATTCAGTATCGGGTATTAATGCCATTTCAAGGATGGCACCAACTAAAGCGGGTACAAACAATATTTTGTGTTGACCCAAGTTGAACCACATAGATCTAATTTCGAACACAGTTGCTCTGTAACATACCAAAAGAAAAAAATATTCGTTTTATTTAACAATATAATATTTAATAAATATGATTAAACATACATCAAAAATGATACATAAAATGTATGGATTAAGAATTTGTCTCAATGTTAAAAATATTCTTTCTATTTGAATCTTTAGTTTTATTGTGATAGCCTTGAAACATTCTGCGTAATTATTATATTACGTAAGAGACATACCTGCGCATATCTTTGTAGCGCTTAATAATACGATTTCGTTTCGCTGATGTAAATGTCTCCAATTGTAAGGCAGGTTGTGTTAAAAATGCAATAGCGCAATGGAAAAAATTTGACCATGCTTGTTGCTCAAATTCAGTAAAAAAATAATCTCTAATTGTGGCCGAGAAGTACCGTAAAGAATTCAAAATAATGTTATTTTGGAGCATGATCATCTCACACCAGTCTCCAGGAAATACACTTCTAGAAACCAGATCTTTAAAGACAAGCAGTATTTCCATAAGAAAGTCAAGTAAATCAATTTTAGTTCCAAAATGATTGATATACACTTCATAATGGAGTTGTGTCATTTGTCTGAAAAGGGATTAAGAAGGAAAAAGATATTTTAGTCCTTGTTCTTTTCATAATTTTTACATTTTTGTTTTATATTTTTGGAATCTTAAATATACCTGAATATTGCTAACATTACTGAAACTAAATTTCCAACTAAAGGATTTTCTCTGTCCATTGATATAACTGTCTGTATAATGGTACGTAAGGCTGTTAGCATTATCTCCTTGACATCTGACACTGTGCTACCTATGTCTTTTCTAAAAGTCAGTTCCAGAATGTCAGATAAGATCTTGACACACAATTCCACCTAAGGAAATATAAAAAACAAATATAAAAAGTAAATTGCTCTGTGAATTATTTACACAGTATGTTTAAAAAGTTTTCAGACAAAAATTAAAAAATTTAAAAAATCAACAAATTCAGATATTATTCATATCAGCTATTATTTATATCAGATTTCTACATAATTCTTTCCCTTTTCGATACGCGCAGAATGATACAATGATTGGAAACTATTATAATATTCCTCTTATAGAATCGCATTTAGCTAACGCATTATAATGCTGAATTTACGATTTGACTATAGATACAAATTCGCACGCCAATGCGCCTGCACACACAATTAGGACTGTTTTACAGTTTTTGACAGATAATAGTAATTTATCATCTATCCATCCGTATTTACTTGATTTAATTCCGACACTTTTTGATATTTTCCAAAATAAAATTGCACTTAAAATAATTTTTTTATGTACTGATGTATCAGCGATTCAAGATGTAATGAGATGCATGAAATAAAGGCGATTCTGAAAAAGAAGTACCATATAATAGCTTCCAATTCATAATTGAAATTTATTGTGTATATCGAGAGGGAAGGGATTATGTAAAAGCTTAATATGAATAAAAGCTGATATTTAAATTCGTAATTGTTTAGAATTTTTGTTTAGAAAAATTTCAGACATACTGTGTATTAAAATATAAATAAAAAAATTATTGCGAATATATATCAATCTATAATACATCTAAATTAGTGTGTGATATGGATACACTATACAATCTGTACATTCATACAAAAAAAATAACTTACGTAACGCGAATCACCGATGCTAAAATTTTAATGCAATACAACAGATAAAGTGCAGATACATCAAAGTTCTATGTTAAATAGTCTCAAAATCATGATGCTATGAAAACACATTATTTATCCACATAGGAGACTTTCTGCATTTATGCAGGATAAAAATTACCTCTTCGGAGTAGCCGCGATGTTGGTTGAGCCGATGCCGATTTTCGCCGAGCAACCTGGCTACCTTCGCCACGCTCTTTCCAGGCGTACTCGATAGCCCCTTTAAACGCCATTAACCAAAACCAAACCGTACAAAAAATGAAACAACCCTTGTTAGTTGAAAAAAACAATACCATTTTTTCTAAGGATGTACACACTACATTGAAAATTTTCCGACACCACAATGTAAATATAGAACTGCAGGACACAGTATCATGAAATACAGCATGAAATATCAATACTAGAAAAGTATTCATAGTACATCAGAAAAGAAGTAGATTAGATAGATTTTTATTAAATAATTTTAAATTTTCTATGTCATATGAACTTTATATCAAATAATCTTATGGAAAAATCGCACAATGCAGAATAAACATTATACAATAACATTACTAAACAAACACATGCTACATTCCAAGTTTCAATCTTTTTCAAGTCGTATACATTTCCCTTTTCATGCTTATCAAAAGTAAGTGTAAAGGATGTCTTTCAATATGTTATATTTTCAGCTAATGCAACTTAATAATAATTATCATTATTTTTATTAAATTTTCTGAAATCATAGTTTATGTAATTATTTTTTTTTAAATGTAAAATTAAAAAATTAGCTAGAGTTTAACAAAGAATTTAATTAGAACAAAAAAAATCACAAATTAAAAAATAAAAATGAAGAGACATCCTCTGTAAAAAAAAGATTGAGAGAGAAGAGTCAGAAAGATGCGTGGCGGAGGAATCGCAGGCTGCACGGAAAGCACGAACAATGATATTTATCGTACATCACACTGAATGATATCAAATGTAAGTGAAAATTCGTGAATTTCAACAAATCCGGTTATATGTAAATTTATGTAGTTAGGCCGTATCATGTATTGCGAAAATATAAATAAGTATATGAACTGATATTATTTTTTGTGAGATAGAAAAATAATGTGAACATTTCATATCGCTTAAACTGTAAGTTAAGAAATAGCATTAGGAAATAGCATACTTTATAACATCTTACCTCCTCTTTAGATTCCAGTAAATCTCTGACAAGTATAGTAATTCTCGGTAATAAAATCGCTCTACAATCTGCATTTAAAAAAAGCGGACTGTGTACAATGTCGTTTACTGTCATCATTTTTTGTTTGGTTAATCTACCGGTTGGTAAAGTTACAAGTAAATCTGTTAAAATCGTGCTCAGTTGCTTGCCGCTATAAACTCTTAATAAATGAGGTATCGTTGTTGGTAGGTACTTGAGACAGGCTCCTTGAACCAACAGAGTACCATCTGTTTCGTGACTCATGAGATTAACGATAGATCGTAAGAGATCAGTTAAAGTTTGTGAGAATTCTTCTTCATCTTGATTTAACCTTTTAAAATAAATTATAAATATTAATTGAAAGTAATTCTTTTTTGGAGTATCTACTCATAGCCTATTTTAGATAATTTTATAAAACATTTTATTTATGATTACATAATATATAAAAAAATTATATATATATAATAATAAAACATACTCAGTAAATAAAAGACGAGATTCGACAATAAACCTCATGCAGTATTGCAAACTTTTCATTGTCTTAAGCAATAAATCTCGTTCCTGACCATCGCCATTGCTGACGCTGTCTATACGTTTACGTAATACCGCAATCAATTTTTTATATGCGAGAGTTGCAGAAAAACTTTCAGAAATATATAAATCTAATACTGGTTGAAAGTGCTGATACTTTCTATCGGACACAAGTCCGATAATATATAAAAGGCACTCAAAGACCATGTCATCGTAGACATCACTGTCTGAATTACTCATCAAAATGTTAAATAAAGCATCCAAAACATCCTAAAAAAACAGAATATAATTATACTTTATTTATATTTATACTTTATAAAAAAATTATTTTTAATTATGTATATATAATTTTCATTTTCAATAAATTAGATTTATTGTTACCTGCAAAAACTTCACTATTTCCTCCCCATCAACTTTCATTAAAGCAGCTAAAGATTCTTTTAAGTCCGTATTGTGTGACGCCCAATTGAGTAAACCTAATAAGTCTACATTTTGGGTCAATTTAGTTGAGCAAATATTAGTTGCTATTAAAAAGCTATCCTTACTGGTTAATGTTAAAGATCCTAAACTTGGCTTTTTCTCCATATTTAATTCAGCCTAAAACATACAAACAAAAATGAAGAAAAAAATAAAATAAAATGTACAACATTTAAGAATATTAATTTTTTGATCTCTTTATCAAATAAGTGTACCAATTCTCCACGTGTTGATGGCAATTTAAAATAAGATATATCGCTCTCTTCATATTTCTTCTGTTCTAATTTATAAACCAACAATTCATGTTGTATGTCTTGTAAAGTCGTTCCATTGCGTTGCATTAATCGAACATAACTTAAAGCAAATGGCTTTTCAGACTTATCTTTCGCCTCGTTAGAACTACGATGCTTAAACGTAAACTTTAAGTGGGCCTGTTTAAATTCTTCTATAGGTATGGCAATCTTAAATGTTTCGCACCATCTAGGTTTGTCTTCGTGATAATAAATAACGCTACGATACTCGTCAATTGGAGTCACGCCGCCACCTAATGTCATAACTCCGGGAATTGCAATACCATATTCATTACATACTTTAACCTGTTAAAATTTGCAAATATTCATATATATGTGTAAGTGTATACAGAATATAATTTTTTTTTAATTTATCTTACTAACCGTTACTTCTACATTTTTGTCTGTAGATTTGGAGCCTTTGCTAAATTCACCGCTAATTAATGTTAGATACAGATCATTACGTACGTCACCCGGCAAAATAACTTCTGGGAATCCCATTTTACGCGCGATTGCAACATTACCCAGTACCAAATGTGGATTTTCATCACGTACCTTTCAAGTATTAAAAATGCAAAATATAATTTTCTTTTTATAGCATAATCAAAGTAATTTCACAGAATAATTTTATTTTAGAACTTACCTGTTTCGGATCACCCCTTAACAATTTTAAGCTAGTCCATAATCCTTGTCCCCCTGTGACATTGGCAATATTACCATTGACATGTTTCTGAATATTTGCTTCTTTTTGTGCAATAATTCTACGTAACGTACCATCAAGGCTATCTTTCTCGCAACATCTGAAACAAAAGCAGAAAACCAACAAAAAGAATTCTAACTCGATTTTATAAAAATCATCATAATGCTTTTCTTTGACACTTTGTTACGAATGCCATATTATTTAATCTTATTAAAAAATATTCTGATCTTATTAAAACTGAAGTATGTACTTACTGTACAAAAGGTATAAAATGATGTTGCTCAACATCACCCTCAAGCTTGCCAGTAATGAATAAGGTAATATCCATCGCGGCAACACCAAACGGTCTTCTCATAGTTTCCGCGCTCTTAATTTTTGTTTGATTGGCTTGTGTAACACTTGAGCGACGGTGATCTGGTTCTTTGGCTTCCATACCGCCTATTCTAATTACGTAACAGGCTAAATAAACTTTGTCTCTTGTTAAATCTCTGGAACCAAGATCTGTGAACAATACTCTAAGATTGTGCAACTGATCAATGTCCCTTGCAAGTCCCTCTTTACTCCACGATACCACATAATTTTCTGTGATAGCTTTCATCTCTCTGCCATCGTATAAAGTCAACAGTAGCTCTACATCCTCTGCCATTTTACATACAAAATTTCTCACACTGACGAAGAAGATATGTGAATATACAGGTACTTGTGGCTTATAGGGTTTTTTCTTGGTATCATTGCATGCTTTTCTTATTCTCTCTGCAGCAGTCTCATGATGATAATACAATTGTATAGTGCTTGTCTCCATGGGATTCAAAATATTTCCATGCTCGTCTCGAACCACCATATCCAAACCTAACAGCTGATTTCCAGTATCTATCTTTGCTGTTGCCAATCTCTTCATATCTTTTAATTCGTCTACTGTTAAAGTCCCACTCAAAATCTTGCTTCTGTATCCAATTGCATCCAGAATTTGCTGCTGCATCGTTCTGAAGTGTTCGGAATGTGTCTAAAACATACAGAATTATGAAGTTATGTCTGCTCTGTATAATACTCTTTTTATTTCCAGAAATAAACAAATTGTTTATGTTTGACAAGAAGTATTCTATACATACCACATATAAATGTTTCCAATAATGTCCCCATTCTCTTAAGACGTTAGTGATCTCTTGTACTAAGTTATCCGTATTCGTTGATTTTTGTAGGATATGTATGTAGGATTTTGGAAAAATTCCACATGTACCCTTAAACTTGCTGCGGCCGTAATACCAATCTGTACATTCCGCAGTTATCTGTACAACCTCTCCAACCGTTAAGCATATTGCGTGCGGGATTGAGTGTGCAAAATTATGGACGGCTAAATAAAGTGATAAAATACAAAAATAAATACAGGGTACATGTCTATGATTTTGACATTCCAGTGATTTTTCAGGAATATAGTTTTTGAGGAATTATGCATGGAATATTTTGATAACATTGTGAAACATTGCCTTCTCTCTCTCTCTCTCTCTCTCTCTCTCTCTCTCTCTATACATATATATATATAT
>NW_017259353.1:677198-689455 GCF_001594045.1 Atta colombica
ATCAATAAAATCCAATATTTTATTTACTTAATTTTACATCATAATTTAAAAATAGTTTTAGAATGTAAAATTTGTATCTTTAAACTTTTGACTTTTAAATATTGATATATTGATAAATTCCATGCTGAGTTCATAGAGACAAAACACAAATGTGAGTAAAACGTAGGGTATACAGTGTTTTTTCTTAACAAATAATCAATGCATGCATTTCAATAAAACATTTATCGACATCATTAAAAATAAGATTTGAAATAATTAATGTCATTTTCTAAAGATACCACCAAAGAAACTTCTTCTAAACCAACTAAAACTAGAGAAATACACGATACTTTTATGACATAATTTGTCATTTGTATCATTTGCTGTCACGTAAATATTCAATATTCGCGAAAATATCACGCGTGAGGTATTTAAACTGAAAATTTGATATCCGGACGCAAGTCTGCCAAAATGTGGAGGACGTATTACGACGAGAATTTTTCTGAACTCGGGAGGGCACCTCCCAGGATGTTGAAGTTTCTCAGTGGCAGGTTATCCATTCATCGTATAGAAAAACTAATCCTCACCTACTCCCGAATGTTCCTCAATTCGTTTCCATGTCATTGTCATTTTCACACAGGATACTTAGCACCTTGAAGGATGTTTACAGTAATTACATCTCGATTCATACTTCGCCAGGATGAATAATAAAATATTGCCGTCTATCTTGCCATCTAACTATAACGCTCAGATACACACAGGATGTTACTTCTCTACTTATATATTGCCACAAATGAGAGAGTGACAGGGGACGAGATGTAGCAGGAAAAGAGAGGAGGGAGACAATCCCCTCGCAAATACCTCTTCCTCGATGAGTTTTGGAACACCGATAAGTACATGGAAAACATAAATAAAAGCTATATCAATAACAGATAAATATTATGTTACTCTATAATGAAAAATATTCTCATAATATTTTGAAGAATTTATTGTTATATCTTAAATTTCTAAAAATTTTTCTCAAAAATTAAACTTTATAGATTTTCTTCAGAGATAAATTTTCTTCAGAAATTTTGAATAAAAAATCTTTAAAATATTTGATTTCACATATACGAAAAATTCTAAAAAAAAAAAAGTTTATACTTTCTCAGCACTTCCGAAGTACTAATTCATATTAAAAATTAGAGAAGTTTTTATGAAGTTATAAACCTATAGAAATTCCTTCAAACAATTTTTAAATTTACGAATTTTGAAAAATAATATGAATTAGAGTGTAAAAAAATATTCATCAAAATATCGACAGCGGATACTCGACATTTATCGATAAAGAAGTTTTCAGTTATCCATGATCATTTAAAATAAAACTAATAGTATGCAATAACAAATAAAAGATGACGCCAGTTAGCTTGTTAATTTTTCGATCCGCGCCGCGTTGGGCTCAGCTGTTTGTGTCCTTCGCGTCATTACGTTTCGTTTTGCCGCTCGTGGTATCCATGTCGGCGCATTTTTGGGATTTCGTTTCGTCGCAATAGCTAACAGAATCGTCATCATGGTGCCTAATTGCACGGTCGAGCTTAACAAGTTGATGAATGAATTAGAAATAAGCGAATTAGAGGTGAGTCTTGCAATTATGCGAGCGAAGAGCATTTTATAGGTTATGTCGGCCGTCGTCGATTCTGTTCGTTCTTTTTGTGTGTCCATGCCGATAGTACTTAAATTAAATTATTTTGCTTCGAATATCGCTGATGAGCAGAAAATTTTTAATTATTTATTTTCTGCTGTTTCAGTCTCCAACTGGAGTTATAAGCGCACAAGCCTACATGCGACTGTTAGCTGTCTATCTTCATCGGAATGATTTGTGAGTTCAAAATTTTTTTCACTAGTTGTGTTCAACGGAAAAAGCAGCTGTTGTATGATTCTTTAATACGATCGATTTATATATTTAGATCCAATGAGAAACTAAAAACAAAGCTAATCATTACAACACATATAAAGATGCTTTTTCTACTGAACATAGTAACTGTATTGTCATTTATTTGATTTATTTTTCATTAAGAGGCATCTTTTATAACTCTTAACGACTGTAAGGACCACGACATATAAGAAAACTTGAGCAATAAAATGTAAGTAATAAGTGAATTGATCAATCACAATAGAGTTTGTAAGGTTATAACATAAGCAGTAGCCAATCCAACATGTTAATTTTCTTACTGTTTACGTCTTACTTACTGATTTAAGTTTTTTATTTGTCATGGCCCTATCTGTAACATTACAATGTCATTGCATAGCTTTTTTACTATGTACAAAACCATAAGCAACAACACTAACGCTACAGTTATAGTCATTAAGAGTTACAGAATAGATCTTTTAAAATATGTTAGATTAGATTATATGGATTTATAAAACTACTATGTAATATGTTGCATTAAATTATATATATTTATAAGACTACTATAATTGTTTGACTTTATATTATTATTAATATATGACGAATAATATTTTCTAAGAAAGTAATACAGTTTTTATTTGTTAAATATGTGCTGTACAATACTATTTAAGTAGTTGCCTTCAATTTATAAAATTTAAAAGAAAGATTTGTTTTTAATGAATTTAATTTATAACTAATTAAATAATATATTTAACTAGTTATAAATTTTAACTAAATTAATTAATTTATTTTATTTAACTTTAGTTAACTTTAGTTAAATAATATAAATTACTAGTTAATAGACTATATTTCTTTTACAATACAAGCATTTAATCGCAAAGTGATTTAAAAAAAAATGTTTAAAAAAATACTAAAGAATAAATTTACAATTATTTTTTGTTTTTGATACATGTTTAGGAGCTTTAATTTACTTTGTCACCTTAAAATTTGATAATGTTCAATTTTTTCAAAGATCGTGTGATTTTATAATTTTATATCTTATTTATTATCACATAAACAGATTATCTTTTTATTTCCGGAGGCTTTAAAATCCAATAGTTTTATCTATACTTGAGTACTATTTTTCTGTTCTTTCGCAGTGCATTCATGTTTGTATAATTACTGTAATTCGAAATATTTTGACTTAAAAATACTCTGAGAGTTTTTTTATTTCCCTGTTTCTCGCGATTAAGCTCGCGACGAACATTACATCAAGAGCACAAACGTCGTGAATGAAATATTTCGTCAAGTCGAATGGTGTTCAATTTTATTTTTGCATCACGCTCGAGATGCCCGGCAGCGCGATCGGTTCTCCTTATCGATTGGCCCGCTTGAATGTACGACGGTTATCGTAGATGCAACGCAAAGTACCTCTGGAAGCGTATCCCTCCGGATGTAAAAGCCGCTCACGAGGAGCTCGGACGGGTATGGATGGTAGGACAATGCATGTGGCAACGCAACTGGTCCGCGGTTCACACGGCCCTAAATGTGGAATGGAGTGAAGACGTCAAAGATGTTATGACAGCTCTCAAAGGTAAGTCAATAAGGCAAAAAATAATGTTAATAATAAACTTAGGGCAAAATAAAACAAACATTTAATTCGTTCAGGCAGAATTAAAAATAATTAGCGATATCATTAAATTATATATTTTTTTATACAAGCAAGGAGATATTTATAGTTTCTTCTGTAAGCAAGAAGATACAATATCTACAGGGTTGCCATAAAACTGGAAATTAGAGAAATCAGAAAAAAGAGAAGTTTGCAAAATTTTCTGGAAAATTAAAAAATTCTTGGCTTTAAAGAAGTTTAATATGTGTACATCATCTATACAATTTTGCAATATATTATCAACTTAACAAATAAACGCAAATAGTATCAATAATAGTAATTTATATTGCTGTGTTAAATTGCTTCTCAAAAAAATATTTGACGTTATCAAATCAGTACTAGACAAAAATTTCAAAATGATTATTGAAAGAAATTAAAAAGAATAATGAAATTTTATCTAGAAATCAGAGAAAAGTTAAAGGAATTTTGAATGAAGATTTGTGGTAATCTATAAGATTATGATCTATAAGAAGATGTTTGCGTATTAAAGTGCGTGATTATCGCGAACGTTCAGGGATTATCGGTATTATAATAATGATAAAAATTTGTCAAATCGTGGCAGATGCGATATTTATTGTTTTTCAAATAATTCTAATATATTGTCGTTTGCTTATGTCTCTTAAGTATTACGATGCCGATGATTACATTTGTTGAGCATATATATAAAAGAATATTTTAACGAATATCATATGCGGGTCAACTTCGTGTTAACTACGGCAAGTTGCTTTCCTCATTTAGCGCCCTACATCTGTAGAAGCAAGGACTAAATATGTACCTTATTATAATTAACGACAATCAATTGTTATTAAATCCACCGTCTACATAATTATCGTTTACAACGCCGGCCGATAATCGATTATTCAAGCGGAATCTACACAGCACATTGGAGTCACTCTTTAATCGAACTTCTCTTCTTTATTAAACAAGAGGAGTTACCGCTAACGGAATCTCCCCCGATTTCGACCCCGATTTTTGCAGACAATGTTCGAGAACGGGTGATGAGGCTAATATCGAAGGCATATTCCTCCCTGAACCTGACGACCATGGCGACGATGAGCGGAATGTTGTTGGACGAGGCGCGACAGGCCGCTATCGACAGGGGCTGGACTGTTGATGGTACCATAGTGCAACCACGCAAACAGATTGATGAGGAACAGTACAGCCAATCGGACAAGATCTGCCTGACGGAAGAGCAGCTGCAGAAGCTCACGCAATTCGTGTCCTTCCTGGAGAATTGAGGGAGCTTCGCCGTTTCCCGATCCTCGACATGTGAATTCGGGTTGCCGCGCGATTTCTATATGACGGACTTGAAACTCCTCTCGCAATCTCACGTCGTAATCCTATTATATAAAGGAGGAAGTGCGCGCCAAAGGTACATCATCGATGTTCGCGTTCGTAAAATAAGCATACTCCGTGAGAGAAAGGGAGGGAGAGAGAGAGAGAGAGAGAGAGAGAGAGAGAGAGAGAGAGAGAGAGAGAGAGAGAAAGAAGGGGGAAAGTGATAGAGACGGAGAACCTACCTACGCGATTTGTTCGTTCGATCGGAAGGATAATTCAATGAAGCTCCTCGCAAGCGTGGAATCAACAACTATATTAATCGATAATCAGCTGTGCGTGCGAGAGGGCGGATTGGCATTTGCGGAAAGGGATCCTCCGATCAGGAACACTTCTCTCCTCTTCTCTCCGTCCCGTCGTCCTCCGCCGCTCCTCTCCTACTCGACGTTGGATCTCATGGAAATATCGTTTGCAACCGTTCGCATCGCTGTAATTATCAAAGCGGATCGCCGCAGTAAGAATCGCGCAGGTAGCCGTTAATGTTCCTCGCGGACGACGACAACGTACCTCTCTCTCTGGCGCGGATACGCGCGGCGTGTATATGATATAATGCGTGGACTCTTCGTAGCGTATTTTCGAGGCGATTAAAAGAAAATAAAAAAAAAGGGAACGAGAGAAGACGAAAAGGACTGGAACTAACTGTTTCAAGCGGCGTGCTCTGCTGGATTTTGATAAAGTGTGTTATAGCAGCAAGTGAGTGTTTGTACTTGTTTCTTTTACCCGTTTACCAACTATATCATTATCCTCACGCAACATTCCCTCTCCTGACATTACATGCGCGCTTCCATGCGAGAACCGCTTATCGAAAATGTATTTCGAGATGAATATAAAATTTATAAATTCGCGATCGGCGATTATTTTTTTTATTTTTTTTTTCGAGGAATAAATTAATGGAATAGATAAATTCTTAATAATTAATGATTTTTAATAATATCTTTTCTGTTTTTTTAAGAGAATAAATTAATGATTCTTAAAATTAGAAAAAGATAAAGAGTCAATTGAATCGGAATTAAAGTAATCTTACATTGGTGAAACCGGGCTTTATACGTTATATATAGTATAAAAATAAATATTCATCCGAGATGGTTATCATCGCTCACTTACTTAATACTTTATATAACGCTTTGTACGTTTTTATAATAAAGATCTAGCTCGATATGAATCTGAAAAGCAACTGTCACTAATTATGGTTAATCGATTTTTTATCTTTCGTTAGATTTCAAACTTTAAAGGAAGATTAAGATTATATAGTTTAATAGAATAAATTTATCAATCCTAACTTTTATCAATTAATAGCAGTCTTTTGAAATTGACTGTAAATTGAAATGCTCAATCATTAAATTCCATATGCAGTTGAATTTCGTACGTAACTTCATACTCCTACATAACTTCAGAGACCGCAATACAATTTCCTCAGATTACGTTCCGATCCCCTCGATCGAGGCAAAGGCGAGGATCTCCGCGGCTCGTACGTGAGAGCCGAACGATCGATTAGAAAAATCGCGTTTTACGAAGATTCGCGAAATGAAGTTGCGTCACGCAAATTGAATCTTGTTGTTTGAAAAAAACGACGCCGGACCCGGGACGCGCGCGAGCATGATAAACACGTTCCGAAAAGCGGAACACAATGATTCCCTATGAAATCGATTTCTGGGCGACCCAACCCGCCAACATTGTTACACACGGGCTGTGCCGCTGATCACGCGCGCGCGGTTGTTACGCAATCCCGTGGGTATTCTCGAGGAGACCTGCGGCAGGCAGGTAGCTCGCGGTCTCTCGCCGGCACCGCTACTCCATGGCTCTTGCTCTTTTTTCGGGCCCCGCCGACACTCTAGAAAGTTGTTGCACCAGTATCACTAGTCCCACACGCGCGCGTGTTCGCTAATCCGCGCCTCGCCTATATGTCTCTACAAAGTGCTGAAAAGCTACATGTATTTCGTCGCGTCGTGATGCTCGAAGCACCTTTCGTTGCGGAGTACCGTTTCCTTCTAGATTTATATCTGTATATAGATTAAGGCTAATAATAAGGCAGTTGAATATTCCTATCTTAATAAATACACAAGAGAGAAAAATGTTGGATTAATTGGAATTTCTGTTGAAAATGGATGAAACAGAATTTTCTGGTTAAATCTACAAGAAATTTAATTGATATAATTGGAATTCTGATTGATATGATCAGAATTATTTGGTTCGTCCATATTTTCAACCAGATATTTTTCTTAGTAAATTAATATTAATATTAATCATGTCTTTTGTTGAATGTCTTTTTATTTTTAAATATACATATCCCTGAAGGTCATTTATAACAAAAGTTGGATTTATTGCCAATCTCATATTTTTCTGCAGTTTTATTAATGAATTAGTAATAAATTAATAACACATATAATCTTAATTAGTTGAATTTATTGATTGCGGAAAATTGAGACTATGTCAAGGATTTAAACGCAAATAAAAAAATACTTAAACGCGGGAAATAAATGTGTGTCTAGAAAAATCTTTTTATTTGTAAGCAATTGAAAACAATTACGCTTTTGTTTGATAAGAAGCAATTTAAAATAATTTTACATTTTGCTTTATAAGAATAAATCTGTTGCTTAATTTCAAGTGAATTTTAATTGAGCATAATTTTAATATCACCTCTAACTATAAAGTATTAGTATTAAAAATTCAGATGACATAAAAATATTTTTAATAAAGAGAAAGTTTTGGATTTCTAAATGGTATAGCTTTTCAACTTATATATGAGGTGCTATTTGCCAGATTCTCACCTATGGTCCCGTCTTTGCGAAGCGTCGAGGAACGTGAGAATTACCACGAAGATCTGCCGCGTTCGTTTCACGAAACGATTGTTTCGATCTCCACTGATCGCGCGGTGCACTGTTCGATTCGACCGTACAGGAATCGCGAATATTTCGTGAGGAATATGCATGCTAACGAGAGAAGTAGGATCTCTCGTCAGCGCTCGTTGGATTCACTTCTATTATGCGGAATAGAATGCATATTATACTGTATACTCTCCGGAGTCACGAAGGTGAAAGCTTTTGTAGCGCCGCCTTTTTTCCATAGAATAGAGCGAGATGTGCTTATCGAGTATACTTTTTATCAGACTCCTCAGGAACATAGCGAGAGAAGAGAAATTTTTGTGCATAAAATATATTTAATTATAAATGATGTTATAATATATGGATAACTTTTAATTTATTGGATAACTTTTACTGCAACGAGTCATAACAGTATTAGATATGAGAAATATATGTATTTCGTAAAATTTTATACGAAATTATTTCATTTAATATGCGTATAATAAAAATAATATTACGAAATATAATTATTACGAGATAAGAAAATTAATTATTGTGTAAGAATTTTTTATTCTCTTCTTTTTTTAAAAAGTACAGATGATATTCATTATGTATTAGTCGATAATTACAGATTTTGAATTGATTTTTCAATTGTATTTCTAATATTTTGAAGAAAGATATCAAATTATCCATCACACATTAAATTAAATTATTTTTAAAAAATTTCTGTTGAATAATAAAAGAGATGAGCTTCTCATATGTTTGTTTTTACGAAATAAAATTTATCTTTTTGAGATTTTTTTATTTCTTTTACGATTTTTGCAAAAACTTTATTGTGGAATCGTGAAAAAAATATAAATTTTAATAAAATAAAATTAAAGATAAATTAAATTTGTATATTAAAAATTAAATCTTTTGAGAAACAAATATTCATATTTTTTTATAATTTAAAAGACACACACACACACACACACACACACACACACACACACACACACACACACTCACACACACATACACTCAACACAAACACATACTGCAGTAAAAGTACATAAGAAGAATTATATAAAGAATGTAATTTGATATTTCATAAAAGGCGTATATAAAATTGATGTAACATGCAGCTTTTATACTAAATTGAAGAATGAAATTGCAACCATGATGATTTACGAGTGTATAGTTTATTTGCTCCGTTGCGCATAAAGATCCCTCAAGTCTTTTCCTCGCGGCGAGCGCATCCAGGAAGTTATTAGAACGCGTTCGACGTATCCCGATCGAAGCTAATTTTCGCGCGTTAATTCCAACGTGTGGGAATGCTCGTAGAAAAGCGTTCAACCTGTCGAACGTGCGGAGAAGGAAGGCATGTTCCCACGCGCGCGCTCTCGTACATACTTTACGAAGCCTGTATCTTAGACGGTGCCGTTCCGCATCGGGTATGCGCGATCAGTGCAATAATCGGTATCGAAAAAAAAGACGCTCGTTCTACGGAGCAGACTAGCGCGCAGCGGGGGGTTGCAAGGCGCGCGCGGTCCGGGATGCGGCCCCGGACGTGAGGCGCGAGCTGCCCGCGATGACGGGGCCCGACCCCTACTAGCTCGTTCGTTGTACGAGTTGTACCTGTTTCCACGAGGCCAACTCGCGTGCGCACCTTCTCAACGCCGTTCGCTGAATAATGCAGATTCATCCGGAGAGATGATTGCCTCGCGATATCGCACCACGATATTCTTTTTCGCCGATCCCGAAGCGGAGAGCCGACGGAGAGGGGGAGGGGCGGATAGAGAACGATCACGCGAACAGTGCCTCGCACCTCGAGATGTTGCCCACGGTGGATGCCTCGTTTGCGCCTCGTTCGCGGATTGTCGAACGTTTCGCATCACTATCGGTCTTCGTTAACCTTTCGGCGAGACTTCACTTACGAGGTCCGGGAAATTTGTCTTGGCCGCGACTCGCCAGCTGATTGAGTTGCATCCTCGATTTAGAACGGTAGAAGTAAATAATAGAAGAAATGGATGCTTCTTAACAATAATAATGTACATTATGGTTCTAGTAATTGTTCACAAATAAAATACATTCGGGTGTATATTTTAAAATTGTTTACAAAAAATAAATAATTCCTTATCAGAATTCAATTAATATAAATGAAGGTATAATTAACATAATTATCATGGAATTTCTATATATACATGTATATAAATAAATTCCATGTCAATTATGTCAATTACATTTTCATTTATGTTATATACTTTTGTATATCTTTATATTTATTTTATGTATAGTTTCTTTTATACAAAGATAGAAACTGAATAACTGAGAATTCTTGAGAGTGACTTCTAGAGAGTCAAAGATAAATTAAATTTATACACTAAAAAATGTCTTGAGAAACAATATTCCAGATTCTTTTTATGATTTAAAAGAGACCATATGCGCGCGCGCGCGCGCGCGCACACACACACACATACACATACACATATTGCAAGAAAATATATATAAAAAGAATTGTAATTACTTTGATATTTCGTAAAAGACATATATGAAATTAACGTAACATGCAGCTTTTACTGAATTCCTTCGATGTGGAGAATGAAATTGCAATCGCGGTGATTTACGAGTATGTAATTTATTTATCCTACGGCGATATAATCAAAGCAACGAAAGAATACACTGTTTCAGAGCCTTCTCGACGAGTTGCTGCAAAATACAGACATTAGCGGATGGCTCTTCTTACGTCCGTTCGGTCATTCATCATTGATAATCTCGCTGCATGGAAACTACCCTACTTTATTAAGAAGTATTTTTTCAAATCAAAATTAAAAAAGAATATTAACATTATAAATCAATCATTTAAAGAATTATATAACAAAAATATAAACTTATAAAATACTAAATAAAGAAGAACTATTAAAATAAAAATTTTAATTGTTATAGGAAGTATATTAAAATTAAAAATACTAAAGGATTATGCACTAATTATATTAAAATTGATACTTAAAAGTTATAAGATAAAATGATCTATTTCGTAAACAATTCGAATAGCATATCTCTCCCCAATAATGATACTCTAATAATATATTCTTTCAATCCGCTCTCTATATTTCCAGTCTCAAAATCAAGACTTTCATTATATTAGGCACCCCATGATTATCTCAGCGCAATACGACGCGAAATATTAGCGAAGATAAGCGAGCATTGGTTTGCAACATTAAGCGAAGTGAAGGTGAGAGGCGAGAGAGGGAAGAGCCAGCCGGGTTACCGGTTACCTCAGCTGACCTCCCCTCGTAAGAGTATACGCGCCGGTGACTCGCGTCTTCTTTCCCGAGCTCGTTCGCGCTCGCGCTCGCTTGCGATGACCTTTGCGCGTCGCGGAAAACCGCCGCGCCGATGCTCTCCGCGCGAGCGAGCGAGCGAGCGAGCGAGCGGCACGAATCGAACGAACGCGCGCGACTAGTCGATTTCGTAAGTCCCCATCGCGCACGCGGCGACGGAAGAGTCGTCGGGGGTGAAACGTCGAGGACGAGGAATGGATGATGATGATAATGACGAAGAGGAGAAGAAGGCCGACGGAGCAGCCGGGTCTCCGAGGAGTTCCCCTTCGCCAGCTTTCCTCCCCCTCAACCTCCTCTCCCTCGGTCTTCTCGTGACCTCTCGGGTCGTTTCAGATCGACTCGGAGGGATGCGAGCGCCGTTTCCGCGGGGTGCGTTTTCGAGAATTAAAGGCGATAATATTTGCGACGACGACGACGGGTTTGTTTTATATGCGCGCGGAGAAAAGGGCGGCCACGTTCCAGAGTGACCTTTTCTTCTTGATATCATTACTGGATATTTTTATCATGCGGGACGCTACTTGCACTTGCCTCTAAATGATGTGATCAATAAGAATCTGCGTCGCACTATCCGCGCGCGACGCGGATTTTTTACCTAATCGGAGAACGCGAGCGCGGTCCGGAGTGCCGCGGCGCAACATGATGTCTAGTCGTTGGCGTACTTGTCATTGCATTGATTTTAGCTTTAACAAAGGAGATAATGGCTCCTAACTGGAACTGCAAGAAATGATAAGCGGAAGGTTATATAAATGATACAATTTCAGGAATGTTTTGTTTGCTTTATCCTGCCATGCAGTCTAATTTTCAAACCTTTAATGGAAAAACAGAGTAATATCTGTACTAGCTGTGGAAATATTAGTATTCTTACTTTATTATTATTGATTGTTACGATGTCGCAAGATATCATATTGATAAAAAAATTCAGAATACGTGTTACTCTAATACACATTTATTTGATGTTACAATATTTTTTTGGAGAAAACAAGAAATATAGAAAGAATATAGAAAGCGAAGTAATTTTCTTCTTGAATAAAAAAGTATTAATATTGTTATGAATCTAATCTACGTACAAAAATATTGGAGTAACAGGATAAATCTAAAATTGTTTCTCAATTTTGATATTTATTGTATTATGCAGTAACTATTTAATATATTATATTCTAATGAAAAAATTCATTGCGTTAGATATTTATTTGATTTGTAATATTTCTAGATCTGTTTTCATTCATCATTGAGATTTTATACTGGTGACGTTTTATAAGAATTTGAGAAATATATATATATAT
>NW_017259353.1:689555-703943 GCF_001594045.1 Atta colombica
AAGAAGAATTAAAGCAATGTAGGTATTACCTTATTTCAAAAGTGATACAATTAAAAAATATCATTTCCAAGTTATTGCCATAAATAAATTAGATAAATATTGTTTTATCAATCATCAAAATTGAACTAACTTAACTTTACAGTCCGTCCGTTAAATAGCACTTGTATTATTCTTAAGATTTTCAAAGAGATCATAATACTTTCTATAAGAATGATACATTTTTTTCTGAGTTATATTATTTTTACAAATAAAAAGAAATCCTCTACAGAAAACATTTAGAGTTAAGACAGTTTTAGTGATCAAAGTTCGAGAAGAAATTGTTTCATTTTGAATTTAATCAGTTTAGCTGATCAAAGTAAATATAAACTTTTAGGTAATCAAAGTAAATCTAAACTGATATATTTCGATGTATGTATCGATATATGCAGTTATGTCACTTTTGATGAATTAATTCAAATTTGTTATAATTTTGTAAGATATCGAAATTATCATAATTCCAAAAGAGTGATTTTTAAGAATTCTGAAACGAAAATAAGAATATTTGATTATTATAAATAATATTTGATTATTAAATAATATTTGATTATTAAATAACATTTGATTAGTCAATAATTTTCTATTAAATTGATAAATAGTTTTTTCCCTTTTCTAACAAATTGAATTTTTGAGTTACGTCACTTTTGAAGTAAGAAAACGATATATAAGTACTTTGTAACTATGTATTGTAAAGAGAAAGATAAAATACAATCGCAATCGTGACCACTCTCTTTGTCATCACGATTCAAAGCGGAACAATGTTTTCTCGCGTTCAATTATTCGTTGCGTAATTGAACAATCCACCTTACGTAGCTTGCATTCTGATGATAATTCTGAAGATCCTTCTTCGATCGACGACGTCATTTCTCTTGTTAAGTCTCGAACAGGTCCCCTTTCTTTCTCGTCTTTCCTGATAAGATTTATGTCATCGGAGTTGTCGTTAACCATACTTATTGCTGACGTACATTCTAAATAATGCGCGACATCGAAAAATACAGCAACGAAGACAACGTTTGGTGAACGTGTTCCACCGTAAAGGGGGTAGTTGCTTTCAATAATCTTTGAAACTTTGAAACTCAAGTTTAGTCATTATGCGTTTCCAGAGAGTTGAGCATTTTAAGATTGTTTTCATAGAATAACTTCTTAGCCTTCTGGTGACTAAGTTGGACTTGAAGATGATATTTTGATTATGAATTCTGGTATATTTTAAATCTGTAAAGTATAAATAAAATATGATTATCTTATTTTTATATGATGTAAAACTTGTTAAAACTTTCACAAATATGTAAAAATTTTATACAGTTCGAAACAATGTAAAAGTTTATAGAAGCTCGAAAATCCAAGTTACTGACGAAACATACAAAATTTTGATATAATTCATAAAAATGTACGAAGTTAATATAATCGAAAGTTAATTATTAATCCTGCAGTTCATATATCGTATGTTAACGTAAAATTAAACACATGGCGATTAATTGATTTATATTAGATAAAGGATTTCTAGAATCATATATATGAACATAAAACAAGGAAGGAAAGAAAGTCTTTAACGGGCAAGATCTTAAGTGCTTAAATAATTTTATGTGAATTTATATATATTACTTGTGTAGTCTTTTAAATTGCGCGCCGAATTAATTTATAATATTAAATAAGGAAAAATATTTAAAATAATTGAATAGGCCATATCAAAATCAAGGGGCCTTATAATATATATTTGAATTTTTACAATTTCTAGTTCAAATAAACTGCACACTTATTTGTCGATCTTGAAATGTAAAACAATCTTAAACTGAAGCTCGAGTACATTATATCAATTGAATTGATAACACAATTTAATATTTATGGTAATAAGCATTTTTAAAGCACTGTAAATAATTTATAAAAGAAAATATTACTTCGGCCAGGAATATCAAGATTCAAGTTTGAATTTCGCAATTATTTACAGTGTTTTAAAAACGCTTATTAGCATCAATATTAAATTGCTTGTCAATTTAATTTTTAATATTACGTACTCCAGCTTGAGATCGTTTTAAAAAATCGACAAATAAGATAGTTTATTTAACTGAAAATTATAATAATTCATATAATATTATCATTCATATAATATTATAATTACTAAGACTCGCCTTGACTGTGCATGAATATGATCCACTTACACTCATTTCTATATTCATTTTAATTTATCTCAACTTCTAAACAGATCAAAAAAGTAAAGTAAGTATAGCTGTTTTTAACACATTTAAATTTAATAATAGTAAATTTTTCTTATTCTTTCGTCGATTTATTCATTATCGATATCTGCACAATAATATATAATTTATTAACTGTTGTTTAAAAACAGGGTTAGGTAAATTAAAGATTTAAAAAATTTAATTTAATTTAATTTAATGTGGCTTGTTAAATTAATTAAATTAAATTAAAAGTTGAATGAATAACGAAGTTACATTTTTAACTGAAAGTTAAGATCATTAAAAAAACTTTGATTTAAAAAGAAGTTAATAAATTAAAATTTAAAAATAACTAAATTAAATTAAAAATTAATTAATTTAAAATAATCTAAATGAAGTTAAAAGTTATTAACTTTTTATTTAACATAATAACTAGTTATTATCCAACCCTGCTAAAAATAAATGCCAAGTTGTGTGCCGAACAGTGTACATATATCTGCCAGAATAATAAAGATTTTTCGTTTCCACGATGATTGAAAGTGCGCGGGGGAGTTCGAGCTCGAGACGAATCGATGATCCCCTCGTTGTTCGATCGCGCATACGTTCCGCGGGTATGGGATGCAATTGTGCAAAGGTAACGATCGGTTTTCTTTCCTCCGGTGGTATGCCGCGGAGAAGGCGCATTCTGAGCGCACCCACCAGAGTACCATCGATTTGCGTCGGCCAGCTCGAACGGGGACAAAGACGTGATCTACAGGGTGTCTCACCACTGTCTATCGGATCTGTCTGTTTGAGCCAAGTAATAGAAGAAATGACATATTTTATAATATTGATTATAAGACGATTATAATGTTCTTAATCAAAAATATTTTAAAAAGTTTGAATTAATTAATCCTTGAAATTATACATGATAATGAAATTTCTATTAATCTAAAGGAGTTAATAATGAGAAAAAATGATAACTTCTATACTATTCACAATATATGAATATATATATTAATAACAATCTTTAATAACGTCTAATTTTAAAGATCAGAATTATTTCTTTTATAGATCTATTACTAATCGATAATTACAGTTTCTATAAATTATTAAATATTGAAGAGCTGTGATTCGAAGGTAAATTGTAAATTGATTGTCATATCAATAAGTAGAATGCATATCAGTTGATCGCGACCAGATGTATTAAAGGAATTCAATTAATTTAAATTCAAAGCTTTTAATAGTAGAAATGAAAGAATTAATGACTATTGTGATAATCCGGTATTGCAATTTGTTAATAAATATGCGCTTAAGAGGACACCCTGTATAAATCTACGGGAATACTATGTCGGGTGAGATCGCCATTGCCATTGTAGGAGAGGGAACAAGGATGATCGCGATAAAGAAACAATCGAACTGCGTCCCGCCCACGGATCCGCCAACATTCAATTGTGTCTTCTCTCCTTCGACCTGCGATCGTTCTCGGTGTCCCCCCGCTTCCCTCATCTAATCGAACAACAAAATGTTTCGTAGCACTTCGAGTGGCGCGGCGTAACACCTGCATAACCCTCGTCATCGGAGAATAGATGAGAATCTGTTCGAAAAAGTGATACTTTGACCTACCTTCGATTTTTTTGATTAAATCTGTTCAAGGTCATGCTGTTGATTCGATTGCAGAACTCGAGAGGAACTAGAGTGGCACAGAGAAAGTACCAAAGTTGACTTTCTGAATTTGTTCAAGTTTATATTATCTCCAAACATATTGAGAATACTCGAGTTCAATAATGGAATTATCTGTTGTAAGAGATAATAGATGAAGTGTTATGACAAATGATTGTAATAAGGATCCATTTATAGAGACATTTAATAGTAAACTAATTGTTTAATAGATCTTTAATATTACGTTATATTTATTTTATGATTATAATTATTTATAATGTTGTAATAAGATTTGAGAAGTTTATCTCACTTGTCGATCGGATTATCTAACTCGATCTTTACGGCATTGCCCAGCTTACTCGAGTATCACGATAAATTGTTCGAATTCGACGCGCTCACAGCAAGTAGATCGTATCGTGGAAATTTTGCGGCCGTTCAACTTCTCGTGCTTGAGAGAAGTACGAGCAAATACGCATCGCGTTGCATAACGTGCCAACAGAAAGTATCTCGCATCGTTGCAAAATCGACACCGCACTTCCGATCCTGAGAACGCGACGGCGAGAGATTCTCAACCCTCCCCAAAATTGAATGCGGAGTTGTATCGCTTTTCCCGCGCTCTTGAATCGCCTCGAATCTCGATAACTTCTTCGTGCGAGATAACAATGACGATTATCGAGCGGCATGGCCATTCAGATATTTTAAAAAGACATCTAGAATCTCTGCGAATGAATCGTTCTTCTCTCTAGAAAATAAATTTCTCTTAGATAAATCTCAAAGATAAATTATTATTAATCGAAGGTTAATCTAGTAATCTCTTCTTTTCTTATATTATCATCTTAGCTTGTTTCCGATTAAATTTATTATCTATAGATCTATTTCTGACAGCTAAAATTAAAACGATTTTAATAGCTACATCTCGAAAAGAATTTACTGAAGATTTTACTGAAGAATCTAAAAATTTAGCTAGATACAGTTGTGAAAATAATTTTGTTGGATAAAATAATTGTGTAGGATGTTCAAGCAGAATGAGTAATACTGCAAAAAGTTTTGACATTCTAAGCAACTAGCTTGTGTCCTATTTTTATGTGCCCTATTTTTTTGTATATATAACACAATTATTTTTATGACTTAATATTCAGAATATAAATACTTTTGAAATCCAGATATTTTTAGATATTTAGCAAAACCTTTTTTTTTATTACTTTTTTTTTTAAATAAATGGAGATTGTGTTAATTCGCTCGTATTATCGCCTATTAATTCTTTTATCTAATACGAACTAGAAATATACCGGTCAAAGCTAGATCTTTAATGCTTAAATAATTCAATGTGAATTTTATATGCGTGCGTGCGTGCGTGCGTGCGTGTGTATGTGTGTGTGTGTGTGTGTGTGTGTGTGTATGTTCTATACATATATGTACATGCATATATATCATATTTGTAGTCATTTGAATTGCGCGCCAAATTGATTTTCCGGACTTATAAACGCAATTAAACTACTGTAATAATATCATGAATTAAACTAAATTGACAAGCAATTTTTAATAATTTGATACTCAATCAGGCATTATATTAGAAAAGTGTTAATGTGCTGAAAAACTGTAAATAAATTTATTTAAACTTCTTTTATCTAACTTAACTAACTTAACTAAGAAACATAATTGAAGGAAGTTTTGGTTATTCAATATCAACAAAAATCAGCTAAATAAGCTGATATCAGTCAATCATTTAAAAACTTCTGATGGAAATTCATCTACATCCATTTAGTGGTACTATGATCCAAATCGGACTCGGGTCTCTCCTCTGAAAATGAGATTTCGAACCATGATTTTTCTGGAATCAAAGGACTGTTTTTTTATTCTTGCATTAAACTGCACTAGAAAATTCTTCATTTTTCATAGATATTCGTAGTGAGACGTAGAGTGAGATTTATTTTTTTTAGAAATTCTTAGTTTTTCATAGATACTTTTTAGTAGTATTACTAAACGCTATTTTAAGAATCACGACAAACAAAAATAATTCTTAGTGGGTTGTTCCACCTTTCGATAAACTTCAACTCATTTTTTAATTTTTTTTACTCTTTTGTTTATCAAATAAATTATTATATAGTTTATCTAAAAAATGAAACAACCGATCCTTAAACCAATAAGAGAATTGTGTTCATAGATTCAGACGTAATAAAACAATCTATATAATTTTTATATTTTTGGTTTTATATTATTGTTCTTAAATGCGACATATATATCTTTAATATATCTTTTTGGAATGCTTTGTTGTGAAAGATTTTACGATACATCGTATTTATAAAGAAAGTGGCGGATCCATTGCATCTTTTATTCCCAATCGGAATAAGGAAGTTCACCGGGACGTTGCAGCTCTTCTTCCTCGATGATTCTTCCGTTTCCTGCACGATATTTAATCATGTAAAATTAGTTCCCGCCGCAGTCCAAAAAACAAACACAAGTTAAGCTCTCTTCTTAGGCCATTTTTACTATTATTGACTTGAAAAAAGTCCGTTCGTTATTTGCGACAATGTCCGCTCGTGATCATGCACGAGAAGCGAAGCGGAGAGTTCTCCTTTCGGAAGTTCTTTCGTGAAATCTTATCCGGCGCGGCATCCTCGCACTGTTAAACAAAATAATCCGAGTCCTGTAGCGATTTTGCAATCGCCCGGTAAAAGGAGCAGTCAGATTGCACACGAACTTCTAATCCTATTATTCGCCTTTCTTTTCATCCCGATGAAAACCCGGTATGGAATCTTCAACTTTGCCATTTCGAACACACTGCGTGAATGGGTTTCATACCAGGAAATATATAGTTTTAAAATTATATTCCATGGTAATACCAATAATATAAGAATAAATTTGTTTGTGAAAGTATTTTGTTGAGAGCTAAAAATTTCGAGCATTTTACAATAAAAGACCAAATGCAAAGAAGTGTAAGAAACGTGACTTTGTTTGAAAGAAATAAAATTTTTAAATATAAATACAAATAAAATTTTTAAAGACAACAGATAGAAATAAAAATTTTAAATTCTTATTTTTTATTTTACAAAAATACGACATTTATAAAATTTTTAAGCTATTATTGGTTTTCTGGATATTAAAGTCATCAATTAAAAGAAATAAATTAATTTTCGGCCAAAGCGAATTTTAATGTTTAAATATTTCAAAATTTATTTCTCTTAACTGATTTATTCTCGGTTTATACAAATAATAATTATAAAAATCATCATTTTCATGTCACATTGATGGCATTGCAAATAATTAATGATGTTAGAATTAATGATGATACTATAAGAAATTTCTTACAACAGCATTAATTTTTATGGTATCTTTAATAATATTAAATGTAAATTATTAATTATATTACGTGGTTAGAATGGTTTTCATTAATGAGATATTTCGCGTATCTTCGATTTTTTTATCTACTTGAAAAGAATCAAACATACCTTAATGAAATGTAATACGTTTATAAAATCTCGCGATTGTTGTTCTTAAATTGCCCCATATAGCACATTTCGGTGGCACAATAGAAGGTGACTACATACAAGCGCAAGCATACGCAAGGCTTTTATGATTTCGTAAGTGTGCAGCGGCACTCTCGGAGGTCGGAGATAAAGAGAAATACCTGAAGAGATGCAGGTGAGGCAGAAAGAAAGAGAGAGAATCTGTAGAGGGTCTGCGAGTCTCCGACAGCGATCTGAGGATAGAGACTTAGCGATAGAGTAAGAGACGAAGGAGGAGAGCATTTGCTAGAGTAAGAAAGAGGGAGAGAACGGAGAATATGGGATCACCCGGGGTTAGGGTTCGCGATACTGCGCCCACGTATCCATTGTCTCCGCTTTCGTGCGCTGCGGGAAAAAGGACGCGAGTTGCCTACGGTGTGCCGCTCGCACAGAACCTCGTCGACCCTTTCTCGCCCGCGGGATGCTCCGATACTCCGTTTCCTTGAGCGAGAGAGAAAGGTGCACAGCAGCGACGGGCAATAAGAATATACGTACGGGTTATTGATGCTTTAACTACGGGTTGACAAAGAGCTGAGTTGCGAATAGATCCTTTAACCCTCGACCGAACGAACTGCACTCCGATTTTCATTCTTTAGAAAAATTCGACGCATTATGAAGCAACATTTTTTTAGTACGACTTGAAATTATGAAATTTGAAACTACTATTTTTTTCTCGGCAATTATTTCAACTAGGAAAATAAAGCTACTCAACATTGAAGCGTTTTCAAAATTGTAATAAATTATTTTTTAAGAGCATAAATACATGAAAGGAACGTTTTTCTGAAATATCTAAAAATTTAACTGATTACAGATGCTAAATTAATTTTGTTTGAACTATTCAAATAATTATATTGGACATTTAAATTGGTTGCTAGAATATTGAAACTGTATAACATCAATGTTTAAATGTTCTATGTAATTATTTTAATGACAAAAATTATGTTCCTACCAGATTTATTTTTAAATGTGTATCTAGCTAAAATAGTAGATAATAGAAATAGTAGATTTATAACAAAGATTTTTTTTTAGATATTTATAACAAAAGACCTATATTCAGCTAAATTTGTTGATATTCGACTTGTTCTTTCTGTGCATAACGAAATTGTTTCTCAAAGCGATTTTCTATCTCTAAAATGATAGATCTAAATGCTAGTTTCCTTCTCTTTTTCTCAGCATTTTTCTCTGTATGTCGCTAAAGTTTGAAGCTATTGAGACTGTATATTCCAACATTTTCCTTGCTTTTAGGGATCTTGCATTCTTCACATTGATATTCATCGGAGTAAATATTCGCTATTCGCCTACTGGTAAAAAATCCGGATCGGACTATTTCTAGACAACGCGTCGTAGGAGTCGCCGTTTTTCTGCAGCACATCAGAGTGGGTAAGTTTTTTCACCTTTTTTTTCAATGAATGTACGTACATCGTCAGAGAGTCGACGGTACCAAACGCGTTCTAATCTTGTTAGGCTGAATGACGTCAGGTACCGTCCTCTCGCGTCTTTCCAATTTACGGTCCACATGGACGATTACACATCATCTATCGATGACTTTTTTGTCGCACGCGAAACGAGGTGAGAGCATCGATCGTTTTTTCTAATGGCCGATCGCAAACGTGCGCGATGCACTTTATCAAATCTTGAGGATTATAGTAATCGCTACTGTGATCTTGTTATCATCATAATCTTCGTGGGTAGTTTGAAAAATTAGTAAAAAAATATATAAAACGCTTTTTTTTTAAATCAATTTTTTTTTAATTCACTTTTTAACGTATAATTTCCTTTAAAGACTGTACATTTAGTTCCCATCCAACTTAGCTTTTATCGCGCTTGTTAATTTCTTCAATAAAAATATTTTATGATAGCACAAAACTAGTTTTTTCCATCGTATATGGTCATTACGAATGTGATTCGATTCAAACCTATGCACAACTGAAAAACACATGCAATCGGAACAATGGATAACAGACTTCAATCTATCAGAATACTAGAATACATAATTTTTGATGGATTAAAATTTGTTATTCCCTACTTTTCAATCTCGAGTATTCTGTCTCGGGTTTTAATGCATCGCCTCCGACAAAAGTTGTTAAAAATTATTATACAGTGACGTCACTTTATGAATTGTGGCGTCATCTCGTAGAAATTTATCAACTTTTCTAATTACTCACGTATATAGAAAATATAAGGAAACCGACGTCGAGTAATGTTTAACAATTTCTTTAATATATATTAAAACGAACGTTTCAAGAATGATCAATTAAGAAATATTGTGAGATAATAAAGCTTTTTTACTGAATGCGATTATTCTTGATCTGTAGCTGTTGTATTTCAAAACTTTAACTCGCAAATATTACATTAATTTCATAACAGATAAAAAGGTGTGAAATTAATATGTTACATCTGTAAGGTCATTATGTGACCTTACAGTAAAAATCACTGATTTACCAGTAATCAACTCATCGGTATCTTGTTGTTTTATCACATATTAGTAACTTGACATTAAATTGAAACGACCAACGCCATCCGGTATCTTTGTAGGAGTCAAAGAAATGTCATACGTTCCGGTGTAAGATAGATATATAATATCCCTCATTTCATATATATACAATACGCCCTGTCCTCTTCCATATAAATTTATCTACCACCTAATATGATAAATGACCAAGATTACGTTAAAAAAAATGGACATTCTGACATACGCGTCGCTGATGATTTTATCGGTGTGCATTTAGCGGTGTTGTCGTCTCGCGTTATTAATGTTGACGATGACAACAGATCTCAGATGAATGGAGTCCAAAGGAATCTGATGGCTCGATCATAACCGTCTCGTCGTCGTCGTCTGTTCCGGGTGGCGGCCACCAACGTCGCGCACGACTTCCCTCCCAATGGTTCTCACCTAGTCGCAGTGAGGTCGCGCAATCTCTAAATGTACATGCCGTTCTTTAACAATCGTTCGGTACTATTGCGCTTGTAATTAGACACGATCGTATTAGCGAAACCGAGGTAACAGTGACCGAATGTTGATCACGTGTCTCTCGATAATATTTTTAGTTCCGTAACATTGTAAATTAGTATAAAATCTCGTATTAGTCGAGATTCTTTGAAATTAAACACGTTGAATTATTAAATCAATTATGAGATACTTATTGCATTTAATGATATTTATTACGTGTCTAAAACAAAAAATAGTCGAATCTAAAAATTATTTTATTTATCTTCTACTTTCCCTTTCATTTTGAAAACCGCAAGTGATTACCTAAGCAGAATAACAAGTCATTATCAAAATGACAAAAAAAAATGATATCAAAATGATACTAAAATGATCACTAAAAGTCATTTTTCAATCATTTCTGATTTATTTTAATGTCACACTTTGACGTTATCGTGTTGTTCTGCTTGAGTAATTAAGTAGCTTAAATGTCGCGCTCATTAGAGAACTTTCTGTTTCACGAGAATGTAATTTTGAATAGTTCGTTTGTATACGAGCGACGTGGAAACTGGTCAATGTCAATAACGATTTACGCGTGGGAGTAATCTCTTCTCTTGGTTTACCTGAGTACCGATGACTATCGGCCCTTAATCTCACTGTCGACCTATCATCGTCGCACTTACATAAATTTAAAACAGTTATAATCGAGTTTAAAGAATAACATCGAAAGTATACCTCCGACAATGTTAATCCTGGGAGAGAAAGAACCGTTAGGCCTCTCGCGAGCGATCATGCTCGCCATCGACATTGCGTTCCGCCCTTTCTTATTGCGCTTAATTCCCAAACGGTATCTATTGTCTTCTCCCGCGATTTTCGCATCAAGACATCAGAGTCACGACTAATTGAAGTCTAATCGCTCAATCGATTTTATTTGCCTGATGCTTTGCTCATTATAGATTCTCAAAGGAAAGTAAGAATTTAACGTTACACTGAAAAAAATGATGTATCAATAGCATTATTTTAATTAAAAATAATCTTGTTGATTTATAATAACAATATACTCATATAATATTAACGCGAGAAATCAATATAATTTTATTAAACCAATTTTATTACCAAAAGCATGATGTATTTATTTCATTAATAATGTAATTGTAAATTAACAAAATTATTTTCTATTAAAATAATACTGTTGATAATATTATTCTTGTTCAATGTATGTGTTAGCACGAAAAAACTTTGTTGATCTAAAAATTTAACTAGAAACAGATCTGAAAATAGTCTTGTTGGAGCATCGAAATAATCGAAAGATGCTCAAACTGGTTGTTAAAATGTTAAAACTTTCCGCAACATTGCTTATTACGTTTGAGATCGTTATATAATTATTTTAATGTTCTATCAATCAAAATTATTTTTAAATCTATATATATACATATATATATATAGAACTAAATTCTTAGATGCAAAATCATCTTATTTATGCAAAATCATCTTTTCAGCGAATAGAAAAATTTAATGATTGAAACTCTATGTCGTTAATTAATTATAATTTGTGTATGTAACATTGGATAAAAAATATTACGAAACAAGTATCTTGGGCAATTATAAAAGCTTAGCGTGAATCCTACCAGTTTTCGAGTAACATCAGAATTACGTAAACCATCACTTACTCAAGCGTGAGAATTGCAATATGCCAAACTTAGCGAGCACACAAATTTATAAACGTCATAATTACGTAATACTTTGATGTATCTGATAAGTCTGTTCATGCGTCTATATATGCTTCATTCACAATCGTTTAGTCTTTTTATCTTCTTATCTCCATAATCAGTTAATTAAATTCTGACGAATTCGGATGTCGCACAATTAAAAACAAGGACGTCTATTTAACTCGACAAATACTCGGTTATTTCAGAATCTGTCCTTTCCTGTTCTCGACTCATTGCTTATTATCATGAACGAAATTCGCGGCACTGCTAATGCAAGTGATTCATCGCAGTAAAAATATCATCATTAATAACAGCAAACTACATGATCGTCAATTATGTTGAAATTATTATTAATGAAATAATTAATCGAAATGCCACGGTTTTCCTAAATATAATTATTCAATTTACTCTTATTGATTCTCTTTTTCTTCTTTCCTTTCTCTCTCTCTCTCTCTCTCTCTCTCTCTCTCTCTCTCTCTCTCTCTCTCTCTCTCTCTTTTAGTATCTTAATTTATAATTCCAAAAAAATTACGTAGTTCTTATCATAATATTTGTAGCAACAAAAATATCAAGAACTACTGATCAAATATAATTTTAATAAAGTAGCATTTAAAGAACATCTAAAAGATTTTAATGATTTGCAAATTTATTTTATTATTTCCTTATATACTATATTTATAACCCATTTAATAACCTGTTCAAATCACGATATTGCATTATTGGGAGTAAATAATTATATTCAAATAGTCAATTACATATTCGCGTTAATTCTGTGAGAAATAATTCGTTCCGTACTTCCAGATTTTCTTTTATGTAATCGCTACAATCGAGCGCATAACACATACGGTTATTATGGCGCAATTATGCGTGGTGAAATGATAAGTAGCGGGGGCCGCGTTAACGCGGACAGGTTCATTTCCTTCTCGTTCTCCGACAGGAGAAACACGAATCAATCATCCGCCGAGCTTATCCTTCCTCTTCTCCACTGACATCCCTCTCCGTTCTAATCACTCACGGCGGTGATCAGCTGCGCTGCGTCTAATTTAATCACGTCTCTTTATGCTCGAGAAGTTCGATATCGCGAGTAGAAATTCATTGTGTTCTATCTCTTACGACCTACACCCACACGTAACAATTGATGCAAGCTTTTATGCACTTGAATTAATCCACAATGCAATCAGGCTCGTAATTGTTTCGGTATAAAATCGTAAAAGCGTTAATGTTATAACTAAACATGTATCTAAAAAAAAGTTACGTTGCTTTTTTATTACAATAAATTTTACATTTTCTCAGAAACTATTGGGTTGTCCAGAAAGTTCGTGCCGACTAACCTATATAATTTAATAAATGTATACTAAAATTTAAATTTTCTGCCTTTAAATTTACCTTCGGCACGAACTTTCCGGACAACCCACTATTAATATGATCGAAATAATTCAATAGTACATGCAAGGTCTTTTTCTTAAAATTTTTGTAATGTTTTGTTGTATACCTTTTTTTATATAACGTTTTTGTACACACACACACACACACACACACACACACACACACACACACACAAAATTCAAGAAAATTCAAAGTTATAATAAATATACATCTATTACAAGCACACATATGAGATTGTAGCAAATTTCTCAATCGTGACGTTCGATACTTTCTCCTATTAGTTCTATATATTCAAGTCGGATTAGAATTGATGATTTCATTAAACATTTTTTAATAGATGAAAATTAATCAAGATTTAATTCAGTATATCAAGTTTCATTCATTATATTTGCAAAACAGTTTGTCTCCATTCATATAAAGTATCGAGCATTTATATTTGTAATCTCGTCATTACAAATTGATAGACTTTAATTCCTCGTATACAAAATACAAATACTACACATGTGATATCACGCAAATTAATCTTTAATTACTATGTGATGATTTGAATAATCTAATTATATTATGTTGAAATTAATTTTGATTCCAATACTAAATTATGTTACGCAACAGACAATGACAGACAGTCTAATTGATTAGTGATTTAATCGATGTTAGTGAGACAGGATTCTAACGCGTTAAATCCATCGACGAATTCGCGTTCTTTCTCAGTTCACGATTCAAGGAAGGGATTCAGGGAGACACCTCTTCCAGATTGTACGCGACGCCTTCCCTGCGTTCTTCTCTTCTAATCGCTCACGCAGTAATCGGCTGTGTCCCACTTAACTTGGATAGCGTGGGATAGGCCCTTGGGAGATGATAATTACACGTCGCGCGAGTTCGCGCTCTGTGGGTCGACCTACGGACATGCCAGCACGACTCGTACCGTACGTTACGGCCGTGCACTCTCACCGGTACTCTTCGGCCTCGCCTGTCTCTCTCTCTCTCTCTCTCTCTCTCTCTCTCTCTCTCTCTCT
>NW_017259353.1:704043-707173 GCF_001594045.1 Atta colombica
CTCTCTCTCTCTTATTCCGATCACCTTTCCTTCTTTCCGCGCTTACGTTACCAGCGCGAATCCTTACCACCGCGAGGAGTACCGGTACATAATTCTCGAGGTTCGCGCGCCGATATCGCGCGCCATTATTGTGATTAGCGCGAAGACGCAAGCAGCGACGAAAGTGATTTCGTCGTCTCGCCATGTCGGGCGAGAGACGCACACTTTCTCGGTTATTCTCAGACCGGAGCTGCATTGGTGGGTCAAACCTGTTATGCATAATGTCTAGTTATATAGAGATAATGTGGTCTTGTAAAAACACATAAAACTACACACAGTCTGTCGTGTGAAGGACAGATCTTCTGTTAAATTTGACAAATGAAAAAAGTAATAATCTGAATTTTTGACCTTGTATTTCAATAATTAATCAGCGTTAAATTCGATGAAAGTCTATTTGAAAATAAATTGAATACGTATAGCTCCCTTTCAAAAGTGACACTCAGTGATAACTTGAGAAACATGATTTTTCTTGAGTTAAAATCATGAATAAGTTAAGATTATCCTGCGTCAATCAATCGTAAAAAATGAACTAATTTAATTTCATAAAAAAATTATAAAATTGTTACAATTAAAAAAGATTAAAAACAAATCTTAAAATAGTCATAACTCGAAAAGAAAGATTCTTTAAGAGTTGTGAAACAAAAATAACAAAAATGATACTTAATCGTGTTAAGAATATATTCTTTGCTAATATTATTAGATCACTCAATAATTTTCTGTCAAAATGAAAGATAGTATATTTTTCTTTTTTGAGTTGTCATTTTTTAAGTAAGGGAGCGATATACATAGAAAGAGTCACATGTTTTTAAAATAAAACATGTGTGTGAAAAATTGGGAAATACCGATATATCCAATTATAAAAACGTGGTAAAACATTTCGTTGTGAAAATTTCAATGAACTCGTTGCAAAAATAACTGACATATTTTCTGCAATGGATCGCTCACCGTTTATGAGTTAATCACATTTATTCGCAGTCGTGAATGTCAAATTATATGTTATTGAGGTAAAAATCTAAAAAGACTTCTTTTTTTTTGCTAACGGTGAAAACACCAAATCGTTAATTACGCGTTGACAGTTTTGCATAGTGAAACCTGCATAAAAGAAGAACAGAAACACATGGGCTAATAAAGATGATAATGAATGTGCCATCTACCACGCGTCGAAATCACTCGCGTCTCGCCTCGCGATTATCTCGTCAATCTTGCACTCGCTCGAGCGAACAACTCGTCGACACTCGCAATCGACTCCGATATTTCCTATTAAAGCTGGTTTGAGATATATTCGAAACTGTCGCGTACGGAAATAAATAGTTTACTGTTTGTTGTTACGTTCAATTATATCGAGTATAAAGAGAGAAATGTACAGATTGCTTGATAATATATTGATTAACAACTGGCTAATATTATATAAGCAATCTTCCGTATATATATTGGATATCATAAAAATCATTTATTAAATTTATATTTTTATTTTTATATCTTCCTGCTTAATTATCTTTCTGCAATTATTATACTTTAAATTTTTGAAATGATAATTTCTTCTATCTTTGTTGATGCTCGATGCTTATCACCTTACTATAATTCCTGCAGGATATTACAGTATCTGATCTATATATATGTATATGAAACATTGCTTTCAAAATTATAAAAAAAAAATATGTAAAACAAATATTAATATTAGGTTGTCCGGAAAGTTCGTGCCGATTAATTTATATAATTTAATAAATGTATACTAAAATTTAAATTTTCTTTCAACATCGGCACGACAACCCAATAAATATGTCATCTATATGTAATTTAGAGGTTAGAGACTAGCTATTGAGACGTGACTGTTTCCAAAATTTTCATTAAAATATCTTATATTCTTAAGATAAATATTTTATTTCATTATTGCTTCGCTTTAAAAGTGTTAAAATTTCAATTTTCTTCATAACATTTTATTGCTTATAGTTAGTCTTTAGTAAAAGAATAACTAAGAGATCGATCAAAAAAGTAGAAAAATCGCTAAAAATATTCACACACCAAGTTATAAAATCACTGCCTAAAATTTTAAGTAGTTACTGCTTTTAAATATATGTTTTCTAATTTTTTAGACACCAATTCTAAATATTTTAGAGACGAACCACTTTCATTTTTTAAAAAACTACTTTGATAATTAAGATAGTTCGAAAATATTTTCAGGCATTAGATTTGCACAAAAATGTGTCTGAATTTTTAAATAATTTTTTACAATAATTTTTAGCATCAAAACAAGTTATCTGATTAACGTTTGAAGTTTGTCAATTTTAATCACATAATCTATTTTGATTGATGCTAAAATAAGAGAGCTCGAACATCAGCATCAGTATATGTACTTTTATAATCACTTTAAGGGAATACTTGGCGTAATATTGCAAAATTCAGGAAAAGTAACAGCCCTGTTTCTACCACACTACCACCGTTACCGCAATTATTACCACTATAATTATTCAATAAGTTACAATTATGCCGTCACACTCCGGGAGTTTTGCAGAAATAATCGCGCGGCGATTACGAGAATAAATCGCGCGCGGGAAATAGCGGATTCAGGCGCGATAATAAAAAGAATAATAAACGTCCCGTTCACAATGCAACGATATCACTTTCGTCTCGGTTCGTAAGATCACGCGCGTCAATCGCACTTTCGCAGCGGGTGGTGATAGCGGCGATTCGATTTTTATTTTTTTCTCACAGTGGTGTGCAAAAATTGCGCGGCCGAACGCCGCCTAAGGTGCACACTTGGATATTATTCTTTGCGTAATCCCAGTGTGAAATATAATATTCGTCCGCGATCGCGTCGTATGATAATCCCGTCATAAAACGCGTTGACAGCAAGAAATCATAAAGCAACAAATCAAAGACTTGCTTAAGCTGATGCTGTAATCATTTTTCAAAATAAATGTTTTATTATTACATATAACATGTAATATACTTTTCGAAAGTTACTTTTAAAATATTAATTATCGTTTTTTTTATATGATATAAATGTATTTTTTCCCAATGTTTTGGCAATTAATTAAACAATTTGGAAATAATGTTGAACAAAACAGATAATAAACGTATATATATATAT
>NW_017259353.1:707273-721026 GCF_001594045.1 Atta colombica
TTTCAATGCTTTGTTTAATTCAATGCTTGATTTAATAGTTAAATTAATATTTTTCAAGATAATCAGACAAACGCCGTATTACCGTCTATGATTTTTATTCAAAGTCTTAAAGAAATTTATAAACTCCTAGCGTATTCACCTCATTTAATAAACGAACGAGTCTTGTGGACATTATTCTTTCGCTCTATATCTTCTTTTTCTGTCTTTCTCTTTCTTACAATTAGTCTTCTCTTTCCATTTAATTTATTTTTTCATAATTGAGAGATTAGTCTTCAATTTGATAAATGATAAATGATGTGGAGCCAGCGATTGATCTCGATTCCGCTTATTAACAGGCAGTGAAGCACTACATTGGACGCCGTAGCCACATCCGAGCGTCTTCGACGTCGGCGTCGGCGTCAACGACGGCGAATCGGCTGTAATATGATAATAGCGCGACGGGGCACTCCCCGACCGCCTCTATCTATGTACGTTTCTTGCCTTCATCTCCTCGCAAAGTGAAAGGCGGGCGAGTCGCGCTTGTGTGTCTATGCTCGAGCTATGCTTGAGCTATGCGCCACGGTGCCGCGATCCCCCGGCCGTCCCTCGCGAGTTGGGTCAGAGGTCGGCTCACCCACTCCCCTCCCGGTCCTCTCCGACCGCGCTTCTAGCTCTTACTCCCCAGCCTCCTGATCTCCTCTCGCGCCTTGTGTTGTCTCTACGACCATCCTTGTCGGATGCGGCCACGCCGACATCGTCGCGTCTCCCTCGTTCGGCGTCGGCGGGATGCAAGCTTACATTGCGTCGGCCGTTCCTCCGAGACAGCAGGCCAACAGGATCTAATGACGTGCGATCGTTTCTGTTCGTTTGCTCACATCTTGAAACTTCATGCTCGTCCTTAAAGATCAACCGCGGTAGTTGATGTGTCTTTCAATTCTCCGTGTCTTGAATCCGGTTAGAGCTTAATCGTATGAGCTTTTTTCCGAGATTGGAATTTTAGTCAGTGTCTGAATACAGAGGTCGATGCTTTCTGTTTCGTAGGTAATCTCGTAGTATGTGCGACTTACCACTTATTGATGAATTTGTACTGCATGATGTGACGTAAGTAAGTTTGATGACGAAACTTTGTAACAAAGAAAATTAGAATATCTTATTTTTTAAGGCTTGTCGCTGAATTCGATTCTGCTCTCGAAATTCTAAAATTTAAATTAAAAAAAATAATTTTATTATTATATCATCAAACTCGATTTTAAATGATATCGTTGAATTTGAATTAGTTTGAAAATGTTGAATTTTAAAAGGATAATATCCTCTAATGAAAAAAGCTCTACTGTCATAGGGCTCATAAGTTTGAAAATTAGTAATCACTATTTGTATAGCACTAATGAACTTCAAAAAAAAATTTGGAAACTTGATATTATATGTGCGTTATATACATTGCAATGGTAAAAAAATGATAATTAAATTATTTTTTAAAAATTCTATCTGGTTCCCCATCTTAGATTCACATTTTTAATTTTTTAATTTGTGACTTCAGATTTGAATAAAGCATTACTCCATAGATTAAATTTCATCAAAATTGAGCGAGTTACAAAAAAAGAAATATGTCCAAACGAATTAATGTCCACAAAGAGTTAATATATTTAATATAAATGATTCAGAGTTTTAATTCGCAAAAGTTTAACGTCGACTTATTTGATTGTATAATTCTACAGAAATAACAGCGCTGAGAGATACTTAAAAGTCAGATCACGATCTGAATATTTAATTACGAAGATGGTAATTACATGAGAAAGAAAACAAAAAATAGTTGCATATGCATATCCATATTTCAGACGCGGAGTACAATAATTATCACGATTGTCATGGTATTAAAAATTACACATGTCAAACAATGCAAATGTTAATAGATACTATATGGTACTATTCTGAAAAAAGAAAAGATTGATATCAACAATAACATATTCTGCATTATCATGAAGATACGGAATAATTCGTTAATTAACATTTTCATACGAATATTGACTATAATATGTTAAAATCGGAATTCAGGATTGACTCTTTTTTCGCATTTTTTCAGCATCGATAATTTACATCGATACTTGATAAAATAAATGTATGTCCCAATAACTAAATGCTAGTAATTGAAAAATGAACAATATATTTGTAATTAAATTTAATATTTGTCAATACCAAGAGAAAATGACAAACTAAAAAGAAGTTAAATATTTTATATTAAAATAAATAATACAACACATACAATTTTGTTTACAAATTATTGCAAGAAAAATAGTTTAAGTTTCAAATTTCGCAAAAATGATCATATATATATATTTTTTTTTATTCAACTTTGAATAAAAACAATTTTTATATTTTTGAATTTTTAAAAAAATATTGTACTATGTATTTACTTAAATATTGTGTATTTTTTATATTTAAAAACTTTATTTTATTAGAAGTTCAGTTACAATCAATATAGTATATCAACGAAATTTTATATTCATATTTTTTTGAATTTACATTATAATATTTTTTGATTATCGATAAAACAAACTTTAATGTAGATATTAATTTCTTTCGTAATGTTACTAATTAATCAATAATAGTATCAAATTGATTATACCTTCTTATTAGTTCAAGTTACTGAGACATATTTACCTTATTAAGTAATAAATAAACTAAAATACTAGGAAAAATTAATTCGCTCCGTCCACGTCTATGGTGTCGAAAGGTCGATATAGAACAGACATACTATGAGATAAACGATATCCGCGTTGCACGAGGTCCTATTTTACAGTTAATCGAGAGAAGGCCTTTCCGCTGGTATTTCGATGTCACGTATAGTGTACCCAACGCTATGGCTGCGTGGGACTAGATGGAAGATCGTGGTGATTAATGGCGATCAAAGGGAGAAGGCTATACAGAGAGAGAAAGAAGTACACACTCACACATACACAAAGAGACAGAAAACGGTTCTAGGAGCGACAACAGCAAGCGTCGCACCCTTGCGTGGCCCGCAAAACGACTCTACGCGGTATGCGTATTGTATGGTAATACTGCCCGTGTACCTACTCCAATATTTATTCACTGTCGTTATAACGCGCTTTTACTACTATCCGGCACCATTCATCTCTCGTTGGTACAGAGAGCTTCTCTCCTACAGACGGGACGATGTGGCTCGTGCTGTCATCCAAGTCAGATATATAATACGAAGAAAGTCGTAATATAGCATCTAGATCTTACTTCCTGTATTAACTGCGTGTTAACCGCTATGTATCGCATTCTTTTGGTATTATTTAAATATCAACAGCTGTTTTGAAATATATCGCAAGTATAATATAATTATTATCTTTTGGTTATATACATTTGCATTTCTAATTAATATACAAATTTCTTATTCTTCCTTCCTTCGCTTTTTAATTATTTATTCAATCTTTTATCGATATATTTCATATTTTATCAATATATTTCGCACACTAAACTTTTAATATCTTTAGTTTTTCATGATAATCCTTATCGGAATCATTAAAGTTTGTAGTTTAGCATCCGGGTATTTTGCATTTATTTGAGTATCAGTACTTTGCACTCGCATCCTGCTAGATTTCCAGTGGCGATTTAATGATCGCGATTTCTTCTACACCCACGCAAGGCATGCTTGTGTACACACTATGGTAAAGCAACTTCGAAATGCAATGCCTTACCGCTCTTCCTCCAACTGTCGCGGATTATATGCAGAATGCTATTTCGCCACGTGCATGTCCGCTTCGGCATCAGCATACTTTTTGCATATCTCCATGTGAGCATTAAACTCAGGCATGCTATTTGATTTCTGAAGTTTGCATCTCTCGATTATTTAAACGTAATATAAACGATAGAAATATCCACGTTTTATAAACAATAATGAATCCCATGGAACGATGTTAAGATAAATTGAAATTTAAAAACAAATCGAATTAACTTCGAATGTCTTCTATTATTGGAATCGAGAACAGGAATATTTTCCAGTATATCTTACCAGTATATCTTCTTCTTTAATTACATTTCGTGATAAATTTACTTTGAAATTTTAATAATTTATTTAAAAACATATTATTATATAATATTAATTACGTCGTAAAATAAATGAAGTAAATTATACAAAAGAAAAAATTGAATTATTATATTTTTATTTTTATATGTAATAATAATATGTAAAAATAATAATAATTTAATTACTTAGCCTAATAAATTATTACAAGTATGTTAGCTTTGATATATAGAATTAAGTATAGAATTAAGTATTATATAATATAAAGTAACATAAACATAATTTTATACATGAATTATATTGAAAATGAGAGATAAAAGCCAGAAAGAATAGTATATGTCGATATATTTCTCTATGAAGAAAATTAATCATTCAACATAGAGGGTCCCTATTAGTATGCTTTTGTATTTAAATAAGACACAAAGAAAATTAGCACAAATAAATAAGATAAAGTATTCATTTATTAAATTAAATTAAATTATTATGTGATACAAAGATAATATTCTATTTTTAACTATTAAAATATAGTAAACATTTTTTTTAAAGATATGAAGAATTTATATGAGTCTATAATATTACAAAATTTTGCAATTTGAGCTTGTTCTTATTAGTCCTATATTGAAGTTGAAAACGTTGTGTTACGAGTGTACCTTAAAATTATAGTATAATTAAAGTAATATAAGTATAATTAAAATAATGATGTGTTATTAATTTAAACAATTAGCTTACATCCGTTTCCCTATGTAAAAATAGGCCTTAACAGGGTGTCATTGTCTCTTGGAGAGGAGAGCACATAATAGGGATAAACATTTTTTTAATTTTTATCAAAGCATTATAAAATATTAACATTTTTAGATTGAAAAAATATTATAAAAAATAGAAACAATTGAAAAACCGATATTAATTTCAAGCAGACCAAATTATAACTACAATATTTAATAATTAATTCGATAAGAAGTAAATTGGCTTAAAGACACACTAACGAGTATAGATATCTTATTTTATAAAGAATTTTGCATTGACACTTGCATTGTATTGATTTGTTAATCTCGATACAGGCGTATAACCTCGTTTTTTTAAAAAGCTGTGAAGGAGCCACTGTTGGGTCTCATAGTTGAGCATTCGCCAAGCGATTCCGGTTAATCGGGATGTCTGCGACTACTCGCTCATTGGCTCGTCCTTTCCTTTTTCGCCCGCAGCGATCGTCCTCTCTCTTTCGTTCCTGTGCAGGTGACAGGTGAAACGATCTATACGCGCAGGATAGCGAGGTCGCGCGCACCATTCGCCGAGGATACCCAATTCCGTAGAAAAAGAAAGATACTTAATCGAGAGGCTCTTCTCCAGCGATGAGAATGCTCGCTCGACCGAGGAGAAACCGATCGTGATCGAAATATGTTCGTGTGATCGATTTGAGCGCAAAATTAAAGATGTGATTTACATGTAGGGAAATCGAAATTGCAGTCTCTCTCTGTAATCTCTGACTTTTTAGAAAAGTCAAAATTCTCAAATTTCTTAATTTCTTGACTCCACAAATTTTATATAAATAATAAAAATATAATGAATAAATTTTTTAAATGATAATTTAAAATAAATAAATTTTTAAATTCATGTTATAAAAGAAAGAAATGCAAAAAAGGATAAAAACGATAAAAAAAAATCAGTATTGACAGATATTGCGTGATAGATAATAATGTACAGTAAAGAGAAATAAATTTATAATAAATAAGTATCTTTCTAGCACAACTATTATTTAACAATTTTTTTAAATTGTTTTTGTTTTAGATTTTCAATAGTAAAGAGTAAAAATGTACAGAGTACACGAAATGTCAATCGTGTTTATAGGCGAATAGTAAACGAAGTTCTCTAAAGAGAAAGAGTAACTTGATGAATGAGCCGGAGCTTTCGATTTTTCGCATTTAATCTCGGGAATTCAGTAATGATATGTTTCGCACGATTGGTTGAGGAAACACGCGCATTACCTCTGTTAACATTTCTGCTGGCGGATAAAAATTGTTTTTTTTTCTTTCTCTTTTCTTCTTTTTTTTTTTTTTTTTTTTGATCAGTGGCATGCCAAAGGCAAAGACATGAAGGCACACTTAGTGAAAAGACATAACGCGCTAATACGCGCGTCATTCGCGCCACTTCGCGTATATAAACAAGAATTTTGCAACATTCTGTGCGAAACACACACACGAATGTGCATCGTTCACGCGTTTTGCAAATTTAAACACAATGAAAAGCATAGTCAATAGGAACAGAAAATATCAAATTTCAATCTATCAAAAATTAATACTAGAATGCACTTTTAAGATGAAATCTCTAATTCCCTATTCTTATTGGCTGTGCTTTTCATTGTGTTTAAGGCTTAGTAATCAATAGGCCACGCGTATATACGAGTTTCCTGCTCGTTCTATTAAAATTCAAACGACAGCAACAAGGAACAGGAGGAACGAGAGAACTATCTTCCGTAAGATTAGAGAAATGAAAGTAGTGAGCGAGCTCGCGCGTGTCCTCGTAAACGCATAATTACCGCTTGTCTCCGCGTCGGCAGGATCAGAAGCCGGCAAATAGGAATCTCTTACGGTTACTTAACGTAAGTAATTGGCGTGCGGAACGAGTAATGTTACTTAATGTAACTGCAGATTGCACCGCCGCCGCCGCCGCCGTCGTCGTCGTCGTCGTCGTCGTCGATTTTCATCTCTCGAAACGATACGTACTCCAATCGTATCGGCTGAGATAGAGGAATTGGATTCATGCGATTCGTATCTGCCTTATATAGTTAATCGAGAATAGAGAAGTATGAAAGATCGTGCTATTTGCTGTGCACTTCGAAATGTTTTACGGTCTGCGAGTAATAAAAGGTAATCGTGTTGTGATTAATCGGAAGTTCGATTGACCGAGAATGAAATCTCCAAGTATGTTTCAATTTTTGACATTACTAGTAGAACGGTAGACTTTGATTACCACAATAAATTTGATTTTAATTCATAAATTAAATAATTTAATTCATAAATGTATTTATTAATAATTTAAAATTAATTAACTTTAACGCCAAAAAATTATTAAATTGCTTATCAATTTAATATTATTAAATACTCTAGTTCTGATTGCATTTCAAGATCAAAAAAGATTTCGACACGCGCGGTTTGCAGAATTGGATATGTATATAAATTCACTCTAAAATATTTAAGCTTTCGCTTTATTGAGATCCGCTTTGATCGAAAATAGGTTTATTTCCCTTAATTAAATTCAATAATGTATTAATTTTTTTAAACAATCCAATAGGATAGGTTTAGGTAAATTAATTCACTTCTTAATTAATTATGAAAACAAATAACATAAGAAGCAATAATAAATAATATAAAAAATAAACGTAATATTAACGTCCGAGTGAAAAACCAAATTTGCAATGAAAATACACTCATTGAAATTAATTATACAGCTTTTTCTGGAACCATGCCAAAGCAAAGATGCGATTAAGCTTGATCGGCCGGTGCAACTCGTGTACGATAAATCGATAAGATAATTGACAAGCTTGTTGCGAAAAGGCGTGTATATATAGATATAGAATACATATACCCTGCAGGCTCCTGGAATATCTAACGCGGCAAACACGAACGTGAGGGAGAACATACAACCTTTTATCCGTTTGTTTTCTCATTGGTGTTTACGAGCGGAATTAATAAACGCGCATTGACATCTTATCTGCTTCGTGCAAACATTCTGTTCTCAACAAAGTAAGAACCTGTCCTTTATCTTTGCGATATAAACAGTTATAAGTGTTTTCTATCTTTAATATTGCATACAATATTTTCGCACGAATAGCGTTTCTCCTGCAGTAAAGTGCAGTCCTTAAACGGCGATAAAACTTCATTTAGAGACAATTGTATACGTATTTTCTTTCTAATTGTCATAATTATCATGGGAAGACGTGATGCTGCTTAGTAAATTACCTTCTTTTACTATCTACTCGTTATTATTGTTTCATCATGTAAGATTGCGTACATATAAGCTTCGCTAGAAAAAATGTTTTGTTCAGCAAATCAAAATTTTGTTGTAACAAAAAATTTGGTTAAAATATACCGACCAAAAATTTTTTAACGTATCGAACAAAACTGTAATTTTACGTGAACTAAATTGTTTAGTTGGAATAAATAAATATTCATGATATTTACAAAGAAGAGAAATTATTTTGAAAAAGTAATTAAATTTTTCATCATATATTAAATAAAATATTTAAAAAATGCCTCAACTAAACAGTTTTGCTAAACATACTAAATTAAAGTAACATTTCAAAATAACAATATTAAATTAATTATATATTTTCGAACAGTTTATTGTTTTAAAATATCATATATATTCGAATGTTTGTGCATCAGAATAAGTATTTTAGTAGACAAGATGAATAATATTTTACAAAGGAACAACAAATAGATCTATAAGTGATCGGTGTTTGTTTTTGCAGTAGCGCATTGCTGCGTATGTAAGGCTATCATATATATATATGTATAAAGAGCGTATTACCACTTGCATATCAACACTCGTGTAAACAGATAGCGACGTGAATCGCACAATCGTATCCTTCAAAACTTGATTGTCGCTGACACGAATTGCTCAATGGTTAAAACCAGCGGCACACGATGCTTATTTTCCTGCTGGATTACTAGCTAAATTAGAATCTTGCGATCATCGTATTGGCTGCAATGCTGTCATTCAGCCAATACAAATGATAAGATTCTAATCCAGCTAACAATCCAGTAGGAAAACAAGCATCGTGTATCGCAGACTTTATATGTGACAAGCGTATTTGATTGTAGCTTTTGCATCAACAAAATGCCTTGATACATAAATGAAGCAAACTGTTCGTCTTTATCTTAATTACTTTTTCCTTCAGGAGTCTAATAAAATCGAAAAACAATCATACGTCTTAAATATAAATTACGATTTAACTAACGATTTGTTAGAAATGTTTTATCGTATTACATCGTATTACACAGGTGCTGGTTAAAGAACATTCTTTGCGTTCTATAGATCAAACGGTATTAAATTTAGCAATAATTTTATATAGGTATTGTAATTAATCAAAAGTAACAACAGTATATGCTTTAATGATCATATTCGAATTGAATTTTCATTAAATTTTAGATATTAATGAAATTTATGATTATAAATTACAAGTATATCAATATTTACAAACTAGAAATTATAAGTACAATTTCATTGTTGTAAGAAGAAGATTTACTATTTCAGAAAAATTCAATCATACTTGAAACCTTCATAATGTGACTAAAAAATATGATATTACAAAGAGAAATAATATTTTTTAGGGAAAAAAATATATTCATATGATTTCAGAATTTCAACGTTAATCTTTTTTACAAAAAGAGTCAAAAATCGCAAAAATATGGCAAAAATATGATAAAAAAGTCATTTTTTACGCATTGAATCTCATTTCAAAACCTAACATGTCAATGAAATTTAATTTGTGATAACATTTTCAGCATTCAAAAATCTAACAGACACTTCGTCTGATTAGTAATTAAAAAAAAATATTTTTTTGTAAACTATTGTAATATTTTGTTATATGTTCCTTGATTTTAATACAAATTAAACGTTTTGCATGAATATTTATTGTAATAACTGTAAGAATCAACGTTGCAGTAATCATACAATAAAAAGTTAAGTTATTTGAAACATTCTCAAATTTTATAGTTCGTATTAAATTTTGTTACTTTATATTCTAGTTAAAGTGGATAAGACATATAATATTAATCTCCGAATATTTGACAACAGAAATCGAATTAGTAGAAACTAAATTATGTGACTCTTAACTGGATTCAATACATTAATATTTACATTTTAGTGAGACGTTATGTGTTTCAATCTTCCTTCTTCTCCTTTCATCATCCTTCTCTAAACAGTTTCTCTGAACAGTTTCCTTGGCATAATTGGTATTTAGTAACACATACTGTGATACCGGCAACGGATAATGGCAACTGGAGGAGATGAATCATGTTATTGGATATGGAAACATTTTAGTAAATTAACCAACAATAAATTAAAGTGCAAATATTGTGACTGGACGTATAAAAATTACTATTCTGAAAAAAATAGTATGGATATCATTTATATCGTAAGCATGAAATATATAATAAAAAAGAACAATTAAAGTAGGAAAATAACAACGACCTGATATGGACATATTTCGATAAAACAAAGTTATATGCTGCACAATGTAAATTATGTATCTTTTTTTTCCGCTTGTGCACGTAAAAGAAACTTAATGCAATATTTAAAACAACAAAAACAACATTTACAAGAAATGATAACTGTGCAAACAGATATTACAAATAATTCGTTATTCGAACATTTCACAATCTGTAGGGAACGTTTTACCTTAATCTGCAATTATTGCTTTTATAGTGAAAAAATATCATTAATTAAAATAAATCACTTAAAATTACACTATCAACATCATGATGGATCTGCGTTAGAATCTTAAAAAGAACCGATCTTAAAAAAATACCAAAGATAATAACATATATAGAATGGTGCAACAATAGTAGAAAATGTGACAATAAGTTATCATCATGACAGAACATATTGGGAAAATGCTAAAACTCAAAAAGATCAATAGAGGTAGATGTTATTAATAGTAATGTTTTAATAGTAACGTTTTAATGTTTAATAGTAATATTATATTTTAAGTTTCTAGTATATTCTGTTATTTGCAATTATAACATATATAACAAAGTTGTATATTTTATATTTAAAAGTATAAAGCTATACAAATTTGTTATATATTTTCATATTTGTTATATACTTAACGTATATATCTTTAATGATATAATTAATCATGATGAACAATATATTTCAAACAAACTTATATCAAATTTTGAAGGTATTAAAATGGATAGAACAATACAATCCGTAATTGAGGAAAATGCGAGTACAAGTTCTTATCATAAAAGTACAAATAAGCAACCTTTTCTAAATCAAGATCAACAGAGATAAATGTTATTAATATTAATAACATTTATCTCTATTGATAAATGTTATTAATATTAATATTAATTTGTTTTATATTTCTGGATAAATATATTTTAATACGTATAATTAGTATAATAAAATTAGTATAATAAAATTAAATATTTAATATTAAAAAATATAAATTATTTAAAATTGAGAACAATATTTTACTCATATATAATTAATTTTAGTATTAAGTAAAATCTATATTAAGTTTTATTAATTTAAATATGCTGTCATCTATATCTTACATAATTTATAGTCAGTAATTGATAAATATTTTAACATATGAATAGTTGCGCAAGTATTATGAAATTTAAATAATAGTTGAGCTTGAACATACTTTCTAAGAAATATGACTAATAAGAATATTAATATTTTGATTTAATAATCAAATAATATGTATAAAATATAATTTGACATAAATACGTGTACACCTACAAAATATAATCTCATTAGTTTCTTTGTAATAATACTTTTTCAATGTCTTAATTATTGTGTTTATATTTAGGCCCAATTATAACAAAAAAGAAGGATTTAGATTCCCTCACAAAGTTTAGAAACCATTCCATATGAAATATTAATAATAACAATGATGTTGACATAGATATTGAAATATCTATACGTTTAAGTAGCCGCACTTGATGAGTAATTATCTATTTTGTACTTTAACGTAAAGCAATTTTATGATTATAGCGTCAATTTTCTTACGAATATGTAATTTATTAAGTGTTTTACTAATTACTTACTAATAGTATCACTAATGTTTGATTTTTTTTACGTATATCAATATATTAATTTTTTATATAATTATATGTAATTATGTATAAAACATTTTTTCCCTGGGAAGTTATTATATATGTGTGTGTGTGCGTGTGTGTGTGTGCGTGTGTGTGTATGTATATGTGTGTATGTGTGTGTATATATGTATATATATATTAGAATTGTAAATTATATTCATAATAAATTATATCATGACATTGTACGAAATTATTCAAAATAATTATTGTCGGCTAGTTAAATTCAGTTGTTCAAATTAATTGGATAATTCAAATATCAGTATCTTATTGTTAAAATTTGGTTCATGTATTTATTATTCTAATTTGTGTGTAATTTTGATTTTATAAAATTATTTATTACAAGTTTTGAGAAGTATACTTTTAACTTACTAAAATTAATTGTAATGTATAAAATTGTATTTATATATATTCGTTCGACAGTTGATATAATTAGATTGTAATAAATTATAATAAGATTGTAATAACGCAACATGAACGCATTTTAATTAAGAAGATGACATAAAAAACAATTTTTATATATTTAATTCATAATTAATTAGAAATACATAACATCTTATTACAGCATATAATTTACTTATTTAGCTTTTTTTTTATTTATTTTTTATCTAGCATTAAACGTTTTTGAAAAAATTAATCTTCAGTTCAACAATATTTTATGAATTACCAGAAATCTTAAAATTTAGTTTGTTTTTACATTTGCAATTGTGCTATTATATATTTTTCTATTTTAATTTAAGAAATGTAACTCACAAATTATTTAATGTTTTCCGGATTGTTGTACTAGAAATAAATATATGATAGAAATTAAACGCATAACTTTTATAATAATTAATGCTAATTAATACCTTAAATAAGATAGCAAATTTGAAATTAATATGCTGAAAATATATTAATTACATAAGTATAGAAGAATAATATAATAAATAATTTATAATATGGTATAATTAACATACTTTCTGTGGACTTCACATTGCACGGTAAAACGTGTCGAAAGAAATGTTGTGCATTCGCAAGACGAGCCCGGCGTGCGAAACTCGCGCTCGAAAATAAATCACGCGATCGATAAAGGATCGCGCTCGCGGCGAGAGAAAATTCGTCGAGGTCTCGACACGTGCTAAACACCAAGAGAAAGAGAGACACATGCGGGGGAGGGATTATTAATATACGCCCGATGTTAGATAAAACGCCACGAGGACAATGATAAAGAGGATACAGAAGCCACAAAGTAAATAGCAGGAAGCAGATATCGGATCTGGGAAAAATCCCTCCGACCCGTTAACCAAAGACTCCTGACCAAGGCCAAGCAACATTGTTAACGACTTTGTAGGCTCGGCTTTCAACCGGTGCCCGTACGTCCCCCATCGCGATAGTTCTGCATTAGTCATCTGTCAAACGCGATGAAACCCGGTATTACGTGCAGACTCTCACAATTTTCGCTTTTTTCTCCGAGCGCGCTTCTTCAATAACCAAAGTCGATGTACTGCGTTCAGTCGAAGTAGAATCAACCAGAATGAGTTGATGTGCAAGTGCTGAATAAACTAAAATGAGAAAATAATTTAAGAAAAATCAAGCTACTGATCTTTATTTATTTCTTTTATGTTTGTATAAATAACTATTTTTCTACATAAATCAAAGTTTTTCCTTGGTAAAAAAAGATCTTATTAAAACTTTTTCATGTTAGGATATCGATGAACTTTGAAATATTTATTAAGTTCTGAGAAAATTCATCTTAACATTTATAAATTTATAATTTCTGGAGATATTTCTAAATTTTTCTCTGATTTATCATTTTCCCTAAAGATTTGACATAACTTTCTAAAGTGATACGTAAAGAATATAAATGTACATAATGTATGTGTAATTTGTACAATTTTGTTTTTTTTTCATTAGGCATTTCCTAAAAATGTATTAGATAGTA
>NW_017259353.1:721126-722973 GCF_001594045.1 Atta colombica
TATCGGGCAAATAAGAATTAAGTTTGGTAATTAGAGAGCAAAATAATTATTCAATATATTCTTTTTAATAAGTCAATAAGTCAAACGTTTCGGCTCTACTTCGGGCCATCTTCAATGAATAACTCATATGATATATCATAAGCATTACTTCTCAAAAATATACTAAATCCACTTCCGTCTATGATTTCACGTAATCCACATGACTTCACACAAATAATAATAGACAGACTGGCTGAGCTCTCGCTGCTTTTCTCTGGCCAGTCGTATCGGCCATGTGGTAAATCCTTTTGTTCTCTGTTAGATGATCGGTCATACGAGCGATAGAGAGAAGGGATCATAAATCAGCGAAATTGCATGATGGCGTAACGAAATCTTAAAACGCCCCCTCTTTTGAAAAAATTCACCGGCGGAAGTGTTTTGCGCAATGCGTTAAGTTTTGATCCTCTTCTGCTCGGCAATTTGTTCTGTTCAATTTGTTTCTCGCTATCATTGTTTTTCACAGCTGCGTAGAGATACGTGAAGAAATCAGTAGACTCTCCAACACTGCAATGTATTTAATATCACATCTCGGTAATTTTTACTATCTAGAGATTATTACATAAATGTGTTAATTTATATTAAATTTATATTATTATATTATTGCATTAAATACTAACCTTAAAAGCTACGTGATGACATTATTTGAAAATGGTATCATTTTTCCTTTGTTTTTGCTTTCCTATATAATGTAATTTCACGATGAAAATATAACTTGTCACGTCGCATGTCAAATCAAAATGCAACTGCATTATTCCGTATAAATAAATCCATTATTGAATGTCGCGAAGTTTACTTGTGTCGATATCTGCCAAAAATAAGAGTAACCTGCGGGTTTAAAAATAAAGTGCTCATGTCATGAAACATTTGCGTGCAGCTACCATCATTGAAGCTAGCCTAAAGTTAAAAATGAGCAATGGTATGTATAATTCACGCATCGGCAGACCGAAAAACTGAATGGTAAATAATCGGTTATACTTTTTTTACAACGCTTTTTAAAACACGCAATATTCGTGTAGATTACAATGCGCTCACCTTGGATCTGAGCGACAAATCGGGTCTAAATTGCGTATTTGCATAAATTACATAAATCAAGATTATGTATCGGCTCGCGTCGTTGTTCTTATTGCCTTGGATCAATTCGACTTGTATGCTGAAAAAAATTGAAGACTTTAAAAAATATTCAACCGTTGTAGTATTCCCGAATGGTCAATTTTCCAGTTCACTATAACAGACAATTTAATTTCAATTTCAATAGCAGAATGGTGTATAGAATTGTTTTATGTTTATTTTTCAACGTGTAAATTACGTCCTTTTGTTTATTTGTTATATGATTAAAGAGAATAGAAAATTTATGATTTTTATTACGTTAATTTTTTTACATTAAAACATGCGAAATTAAGCAAATGTTATAATGTTTTTTTCTAATCTGTAAAGAATAAAAGTCTATTCCTATATTCTATTCTATAATATTTATTTTTATTAATTATTGTATAACGATTGTTTTCTATATATAATTTAATTCGAAATTCGAGCCGAAAAATCGACTGTCGATGGAAAGTCAAGCATTCTCTTGAGCTATTCTCAAGTCACGATTATTATACAAATTACAAATCCTCACTTTCAGTTACATTCCAGATGACGTATAAGATTCCAAAATAAATAAACAATTCTTGTATAACTAGCTTGTATCTATAACTTGTACGTGTTACGACGTCGCTGACGATGCCGTCGTCGTTGTCATCGTCGGTCTTCGTGCATGTTAAAGAAGGCACCGAAAAACTGTGGGAGAAAGTACCTGTATGTCTTCG
>NW_017259353.1:723073-731815 GCF_001594045.1 Atta colombica
TCTCTCTCTTTTTCTCTTTCTCTCTCTCTCTCTCTCTCTCTCTTTCTCCCCTTGCATTCTCGATCTCTCCCACTTTCCGCCGTTCTCTTATAACCGGCCGCCTAGGTGAGCAACGCACGTGTATACAATATGTGTGTACGCGTATACACACATACACACACACACACACGCGCGTGCACGCGCGCGCGCATGTATAAAACTAAGCGCTAAAGATAACGAGGAGACTCGTTAACGACTTTGTGCAGATCGGAGACGGCGACGTTGCTCGCAGGTCGTATATCGACTCTCCCACGAAGCCGATAGAGGGTGAGAGCGCGGGTCAAAGGAGGTGCAGGTGAGACGGAGGGAGAGGGGGGGGGGGGAAAAGGGGGGGGGGGGAGGGCGAGTGTATTCTTCTTCCTTCTTCTCGTGGGTCGCATCCGACGGGGGTTTGCAACCCGACGGCGACCCCGCGTGTGACCCCACGACTTGGCGTCGATTCTCTGTATGGCATTATAATCGTGACTGCGCTGCCTACCGGGAAGCGAGACCGTTTCTAGGGAGAGAAAACTGATGCTAGTAAAACACTCGCGCAAACGATGGCCTCCTAACTCGCGCGGACCGTATCGAGATTCAACGAGCCCGATTTCGTGCCGAAATCCGGAAGTTATACCTGAAGATGTGCGATTTTGCGATATCGCACGCATCACGATCTTTTCTTGAATCGTAATGCGATATGCAACTGGCTTTTAATTCGTGAAATCACATGCGTTTTAAAATGCCTGCGATTAATATACTTGTTCTTTGATTCTTTAAACAAATGATTCGATTAACGCGCAATAAAAAATCGGCGTACAGAACTGGATTCACTTTTTATACTCATCTCTCTTCTCATATATTCCTAAATATAAACATACATGCTTATGTAACTGCATGTAACGTTATCTTGAATTAAGGTCCGATAACCACGTTTCGCCTCGAAAGTAGGATATGGATATTCTTAGTTCTAATAGATGAAAGATTTATTAATAGACAAAACAGATTGCGATAAAAAATATATATGTAGTTTATTATAACTGAATATTTATGTTTTATTTCAAAAAAGAAATAGAAGTCAAATAAACTCGAGCGATACAAATAAATTTTAACATTACCTTTACAAATTTCTTGTCTCACGTGTGCTATTTTAATTCAGCTAACGGTCTTCAGTAAGATCTTTTGGGTCACGTAAAAAACGAAATCACGACCACTTAGTTGCAGGAACAGTTTTTGCAGAATTAATTTTTACCATTACATATTTGATAGATATTAAAAAGAGATCGCTCTTCTAAAAATTGATTGTAATAACATTTCTTGAGATATAGCGGAATTAATTTGCGTATCAATATTACACCGCTGAATTAAGTAGATATATATATTTCATTAACGCTGTATATTTCACTTGACCGAATTTCACGTATTCGCAATTATGTTTCGTTACGTTCACAAAAGATTTCGATCAACTATCCTCGAGACACCCATCCGTCTCTAGTATCGTCTTGTGTTGTTGAGTGGAATACTTGAGACCCACGCGTCTTATAACATACCTCTTAATCCCGGACACTCATAGTGGAGGAATCTAATAATAAGCTGAAGTAGCTCCTTTCTATATTAGTTCTTGTTTATCATTTGAAATTTATATACTTACTCTCCTAATACACATCAACATAATTCGCAATATATTTTGCGAATTAAGAAAGACGTGTTCTTGTATTATTTTTATTTTTGTTATATGGAAAACAATAATATATTAATAGCATTTTAGTCAACAATTTAATTAAAAATAAATAATCTTCTTAAATAATCTTTAATTAAAAAAAAATAAATATCTTAATTTTCAATTCATAGTATTAATGAAACAAACACGTAATGTTCCTGTTTCAATAGATTTTATTTGTTCCAACTAATTAATATTGTTATTTAATTAACAAGATTATTTTCAATTAGATCGTTATTGGCTAGTGTTGTTAACCAACATCGTTTTTTGTATAAATTTTGATTTATATAATGTATGTCATTACAATAGTTTTGCGATATATACAGGGTGTTCTAAACTTGATACAACGCTTGTGGGGAAATAGAACGGACTAAACTAAGTTCTCTACTATTTTGCAACTTTCGTAATTTTTTTTTAATTATCAATGAGTAAAGTGTTCAAAATCAACAAAGCAGTTTCAAGATATTTCATAAAAAACTTAATATAAAAATGATAGTTTAAAGTTGTCTTATGCATTGATTTTTCCCATTTATTTGACAATCTTTAGAAATTAATATCTCGTTAATTATTGCAAAAATTGCAAAATGATAGAAGACTTCTTGACTTAGTTTAATCTGATCTACTTGTCCAAAAGCGTGTGTCAAAAGTTTGGGACACTCTGTATATTTAAATTTTCCTGTTTACTATTAAAGTAAAATATTGCTTCAGCAAAACGCGTCGAATCATTGTTACATAAGATGTTTTTTTTTCTAATTTATGGCATTTTCGACTGCATTTTAGACATGACTCCGTTTTCGCTTACACCATATTTTAATAATTTTTTTAAGTATATTGTGTCATGTTTATCGTATCAATCTTTTTTTTACGATTATTAAAAATCTCCTTGTTTTTTCTTTGTCGATAAATCTCGTCTTTAATGGAACTCGAGTCGTCGTGTTCTAGTGCGAATCTCGTTCAAGGATAAATTTGATCTTTGGAACATTTTTACATTAGCATAGTCACCCTATAAAAAAAATTTTAATTTCTTTATGAGAAGATAAGACTTGTAAAATCATAAGTTGTTTCGAATCTCTTCTTGTTTTTTTAAAATATTGCTGAATGAAAGAAAAGTCAAACTAATATATATATATATATATTTGAGCTAATAATATTACAAAATTTTTATCCTCCGATATGCAATCTGTTCATTTACATTATTTCTACACGTCCAGATTTCCCATAAAATTCATTCTTCATTATCGATGAATTTATAATTAAAATAACATATTAATAAAAAAATTTTTTTAAGAAGCTTATATTTATTAAATCGATAAAAAATTTACGATCATATAATATAATATATATACGATAGCTGTTTAAATAGAGTTTCGCATTTATAAGTGAATGGTCTATCTGCAAAAGTAATTACATTCAAAAATATACAAAATTAAATATTAGAATCTGTATTTATCATTCATATTTTAATAAAAATAGCAGATATTTCATTCCATTCAAAATTATTTAATTCAACATACATTCGATTATTTTCCATTGAAAATCAATTAAAATTCTTCCTTTAACTAACTGTAATATCAGTCAAATGCACCTGTTTTAATAATTGAAATTGTATTTTAATAATAGAAATATTAAAAAAAATAAAAATTGTACTTTTCATGTTATATTAACTAACATATTATGTTAATTAAAACAATGCATTTTCCTTAACTAAAAATAAAAACGATTGTTGGTAGATTGAATGAAAAAAATTATACAAGCTTTTTACTTTCGCCAAAAAGAATTTCGGATGGAAATAATGACTTTTGTCAAGGGCTACCCAAGTGAACCAGTTGTTGAATCTTTATATAAAAACCGTAAAGAGAGAACGAATCGCGCTTGCCTTCGACGTCCAACGAAGCATCTTCGATTTCAGTGCGATCGAATCTCTGACGTAGTGAGCTAGAAGTCCGTTCAAGGATAGCCATCTTCGTCGATCGGGACGCTCTCTCATTAGCATAGCAACGCGGAAACACCGAGATGCATGTAGGTACGCGCGCGAAACTCGTGCTCTCATCCTTGCGGCTCCTCTCGCGTATACGCATGTATATGCGCGCAAGCGTGTGCTCATATATGTCGGCATGTCTGCATCCCATACATCCGTGTATGAGCAATCGCAATTCACAGTGCGTGTACGCGCCGCGAGATCGATCGATCGCCGATGGAGATAGTGTCGCAAGGCAAATTATAGAAAACACCGGGACATGCGTGTCGTACAATGTAAATAATAGCACCTCCGCATCGAGTTCCCACATTTTTCTGTGAAAAAGCATGCGGGAAATTCGCACATGAGAGATCGAGGGAGATAAAATGTAATTAAGAAATGAAAATATTATATAATACATGTATAATGTATGCCACACATGTATGAGAGGAAGAATAAATTCAATTTGGCCACGAAATATAATTTTTATTTAATTCTCATCTAACGTTTGCGTTGAATTAATAAATTTAAGAAAAGTGTTGATACACTGAAAGCGCAATTTTAAGAATCTAAAAATTTGGCTAGATACAGATCTGAAAATAACTTTGTTGGATCATCAAAATAATTTTCTAGGAATCTTAAGTATGAGTAATGTTGCAAAATGTTTTGATATTATAGTAATTTCATTGTTTTGATGGTTCAGCAAAATTATTTTTTAGATCTGTATTTAGCTAAATTTTTAGATTCTTCAGCAAAATTACTCTTTTAGTGCGAAGAAATTGCTATTCATTATTATTGATGTACACGAGAAGTCGATATACTATGTATTAATATACTCGAGTGAAGAGAAGAGTTTAATGTTGCAACTGCATATATTATGAAAATGTAAACTGACTGATTATGAGCTGTAATGAATCCGACAATTCTTCACCCCGTAATGCCATCCATTAATCATAGTAAAGCCAATTATAATGAATGGTTTCTCGCAGCATTTGCATGGTTCTACATAACGCAAGTATGGTAATCCAGTCTATAAAATCGCAACCTTGCAATTACTGCGGATTCATTCATAATTTTTCTCGCGGCTCGTTCCGGCAGTCTTATGGCGAATCACACGCGGCTACGAGAGTGCTGAATAGCGTTGAAACAATTTATACCTTCGAAATAAATATGTATATGATTAAGAAATGCGAATTCACAAACAGGTTTCCCGTTCTCAAAAACTATTTAAACGTGCTTGTTTATTTTTTTTCTATTACATCTTGTATATTATTTCCTGCTCACTGCTTTTAGCCACTGACGTTTTTGTTGTTTGATATTGTTAATGATTTAAATTTAAATATTGTTCACTGATAAATATTGTGCGACTGTAACTCGAATGATATCAAATTTATAATTAAATTCTAATATTCGGGTAAACATACAAAAATAAATGGCTATTCAAAACTGATTCAATCAATCTTGAATAATCATTTCTTGATAGTCATTTGTTTTTGTATGTTACGCCCAGTCTTACGTAATTTTTCCCGAATATTAGAATTTGATTATAAATTTTATGTCATTTGAGTCACATTCGAGTTACAATCGCGTAACATTGGATTGTCCGGAAAGTTCGTGCCAACTGACCTATATAATTTAATAAATGTATATTAAAATTTAAATCTTCTGCGTTTCAATTTTCCTTCAACATCAGCACGAACTTTCTGGACAATCCAATATTTATCAGTAAACTGAATTTATCAGGAAGTAATATACAAGGTGTAATAGAAAAAAAATAAACAAGCGCGTTTAAACAGTTTTTGATAATGGGAAATCTTTTTATTCAAGACTGATTTTGCAATTTTGAAAAATTTAAAAATAAAAAATATGGGATAAATTTTAATAATTATTATTTCAATAATTCAACAAATATCTCACAATTATATTTAAATCATGAATCACTGCAATTGATAGATAATTTTGATGAATTTGAACTTTAATGTAAAAAGTATGAAATAAAAAAACTAATTATTTATGATAATGAAAACATCACAATTGAAATAAAGTATAAGATTTTTAGCTTAAAAAAGTCGCATTCATTAAAATTATACAATTATAAATTTTATTAAAATCTTACAATATTCAGCTTTTGAATATTGAAATTCGAATTGTCGGAGTATCCGAATTTATTCTCCATTTCGATTTTTGCGATTATTCACTCATTTTTAAATCATATAGTTTCAAATAACTCTCCTATCAATCATGACATGGCTTGACGATGGCTTGGAAGATCTTAAAAACTCAACCGATTGATTCTGCCCGACAAATTACCTATTCATCGATTTTCGAATCATGTGTTGCAAAAAGCATTAAACAAATGCGCGCAAGAAGAGAGGGCGGACAGCTGGCAGCGAGAAAAAAGGGGAAGAGAAAAAAAGGAGAGACGCGGATGGAAGAGAGCGCGGGAGAGACGGCGAACGCGCGTTACGTACGGAGGAGAGAGTCGTTTCGAGTCGTGTACCGCGCCATGCTGTCGGGTCGATCGTCCTCCTCCGTGAAGTCGACCACTCGCTTTCCCTTTCACACGCGGCGCTAATCGCCCATCGTTCTCCAATCTATCGAGTCGGAGAGAGAACAAGCTAGAGGCAGACAGAAAAAGAGAGAAGAGAGAAAAGAGAGAGAATAGAGTAGGATATAGTATAAGATTTATTTTACCTCGGGATAATAATCCTTTAGGCACGCGGTGTTGTTTATAAATTTCTCTGTTTTCTTGTTTTCTAAAAATCAGACGCGAGCGTGGCGAATGCAAACGTATAACAGTATTCTAAGCAACGGGAAAGTAATTATCTTTTAACATCGTGTTTGAAAATATGTGACGAACGCCAGCTGATAATTATTGCCCATTTTTTGTTACGGACATAGTTACGGTACATAGAAAATACATGATGTCTTTAGAAAATGTATTCAGAATACTAAGGGGTGCTTTCCAATTGCTTATCACATTGGTTATTCAATTGCTTAATACAACGTACACAGGAATGCACAAACTGTAGTATTGTGTATGATTTAATTGTAACAGTGTACGCCGTGCACGGTTTCGGATAGAATTGGATTAAATATATACTTTTCTCTGCTTGTATTAAATGAAAAAAAAAAATTCTGGCCATCCAAAAAGTCAATCGAATAATGTATTTAATATGTATTTAAATAATTTAGGAAATAAAAAAATAGTATATTTTTGAATAAAATTTTTTATTATATTAAAAAAAGCAAAAATACCAGCTACTGCTCCTGCAGTCGCGATTAGTAACATGTAATTATCATTAGAAAACACAAGCTTACATAGCCGACTAGTAGTTACAACGTTGCTGCAATATTGCTGAGATGTTCTAAAATGTTTTTTGCTTAAAGGAAGCTCTTCGGGCTGAGTACGAATACATAACGTTGTGTCGACGATTATGGCAATTGGAACACAACTTGTGTCGCCGTGTGCATGAAAGTGTCTAGTGATTTTACAATTGGAAAGCACTCAAATGCTAAAACACCTATAATGTCTGATATATAGACGTGGGAAAGTGTGGGGCACGACCGCGATAGATCGCCGCCAAAAAGTGCGAGTCGACGGATGCGTCGACTTTCTTCGAAACGCTGAATGTTACGTAGGCGAGAAGCTTGCACGTGCGAGATATTACAATAAACGTAATGACCGTTGTTAAATCATGTCGCACTTTCGGCCGTGCGTATCCTTTCGTTTTCAGATACAACGATTCAAGGCATTTTGATGAATGTTGCACGTTCTCTCTTGAAAATATTAAAAAAATTTTTTTGTTTCAGCATGATTGCAAACATGATTTTTATTTAGATATAACAACAAGATAACACATGTAAAATTAATTCTTATTTTATAAGACTTTATACTAAAAATGTAAAAATTGAATTTATTCATAAGATTCTATTTGCTTCTATTTTTTGATATAAAAAAATTAAGTAGGTGAACAGAGTGCTTCTATATATGTACTTATGTTACCTATATACCGATTAATGTCAGTGTCTCCTAAAAAGTACGGTTTGTAAAGTAATATTATTTTTAACTGAACTAACTAGGAACTGTTAATATCTATTATTATCCTTAATCAGTTTTTTATTAATCCTAATTGATATATTATTATCATTTTATTTCTTTTATGAAAAAAGTGTAAGAATATTTATAAATAAAATCTCGAAACGATCGAAATTATAGATGCTTTTAAACGACATTTAACACGTGACATTCGAAAGGAAAAATAAAACAACATAAACGACATTATAGACCCTGAGTTTAGTCCTACTAAAGGTTAATCCTTTAAAGTCGATCGAATAATAGAGATATTTAAATTAACTTACAAAAAAAAAAAACATATATTTTTGAATAAAATTCTTTATTGTGTGAAAAATCATTTCTGGGGTTTCAATAGATTTAAAAGAATATATATATATCTTAATTATATCTTAATTATATTACTCTCAATCGACAAGATTTCGCTTTTTGAGAGGAAGAGATTTTTTGAATTAGTCTACAAGAAATTATGAATAATCATTGAACACGCTGAAGATCCGTTTAATCAACTGAATCGATTTTGATGCGTATAGGCCATATTATTATACTAATCGGCGATGCAATGAATTCGTGAGCATTCGTCACTCACACGTGTTGCCATTTCGCTATACACGCTAATCCAATCCGCCACGATCGATTCGACGCGTTTTGCCGAATTAATTCGCACCGCCGTCTCCGACGGGCATGAATGAAAAGTCGACAGGTCGCGGCGATGGTTAACCGGGGGTTAACGACGTCTGTGATTTTATGCGCCGATCGTTTTACGGCGGATAGTTTCCCGACGCGAGTAATCGCCAGTGCTCGGATCGAAGCCGCATTGAAAGCCGGCAGTTATCCAGTTTCCATTCCGCGAAACGATTCCGCGCTACTGCCTCTTGAGTACTCTTGACGGTACCGCCCACATATATATATGTGTGTGTGTGTGTGTGTGTGTGTGTGTGTGTGTGTGTGTGTGTGTGTGTGTGTGTGTGTGTG
>NW_017259353.1:732571-734362 GCF_001594045.1 Atta colombica
ATATTTATATATAATTTATATTGTATTTAAAAAAGTAAAATATTTCTATACAATTTACATTACGTTTAAATGAATAAAATATTTATATATATAATTACTATTAAATCAAACTACCTTATAACGACTTTTCTTATTAAAAACTTGTGTTCGATATTCAGAATAAAGAGAGAGAGAGAGAGAGAGAGAGAGAGAGAGAGAGAGAGAGAGAGAGAATGTTGCTACAGCCGATTAATATAGATCTTACAAGTCCGATACTCTTTACTGCTCACGCAAACACAACGCTCGTCCTTTAGTGACTTTAGTCCGATCAGGTACGTTCTCGAATATCCGTAATAAAATAGAGGTATCACGGTAATCGACGATAATATGCAACCGCTTTTTATTAACGCGACGTAGAAAAAAAAAAGAAGTAACCCTCTTAAAGATCGATTCACCGGACACGCGTCGCGGACTCCATTATAGAGAAGCGGCCCACGCATTCAGCGCGCCACGCTTTAATCTCATTCACGCTGAAAGGGAAATTACGCTCTTACGCTGCATCGCGGAATTACTTTGCCAGAGGAACGCTCATGCTTCATTCTCGCAAGTGTACGCATGCGACGCGTGGCTCTAATTTCAGAACGGGTGTAATTGAAGGGTTTCAGCGCAGGTCATACACGATAACGCTCGGGACAGATATAGACCTTTAATAAAAATCTGGCGAAATATATAGAATAAGTGACCTTCCACGAGACTCTAATAAACAACAGATCACTCTCGGAAATTTTTATATAGAATACAACGTGCAATTTATTAAGTATAATTAAAATTTATTATTATAATTATGATACTTGGATTATATTAAAATTATTATTAAAATTATTATCGTACAAGATACAGCGGATATCCGATATTTCAATAAATTTCCATCTTGATGAATATTTTTTAAATTAAATAGAAATTGACAATAGCGTATGTAGATTTTTTTCAATGTAAGATCCTATCTCGATCACAAATACTATTATTGTTATTATTGTTTATCTCTACAAAAAGAAAATAATAGTATTTTGTTCGTAGCTTTAACAGGCGTTCTCATTAAATTCTATGGTAAGCAAAAAGTGGTTGTAACTCGAAAAGAAAGCGTTTCCGAGGTTCAGGTTTTTTTTGTTCTATCTTCCATAAGTGATTTTGTTCGCTTATTATTTATGTGCGTGAATATCGTTAAATCGTGAGTATTACGTGTCGCTAATACAACGTTACACAATATAAGCTATTTGAGCACTCTAACAAATATATGCCGTCTCTGGCGTAATTAAAAGTGTATTATATACATTTAAGATTACAAGAACATATAACAGCTACCATAATTAGCGCGGTAATAAAAAGATCTCAGATTGCAATTAAAGTTATTATGTTATGCAATAACGGTGTAATTATATTCGGACGCGTGTTATTAAGCTAATTTGTGTGAGGAGGGACTCGTAATAATCTTATGCGATTTTTTTTTCTCGAATTAACTATTCGCATGCTGCTGCAGAATATTGCTCTAAAGTAATTAAATATCAAATGAAGATTTTTCCCGTTATATCTTTTTTGTAAATTAGTACAGTTAAAAGTTTGGAAACTAATTAATAATAAAAAAAAATATACATATACATATACATATACGTAGAAATATTATAGGAATATGTTTTATTAAAACAATTTTCATGATTGTCACAATAACGTTTTATTCTATAATTATTAGAATATATGTTTTCGAATATATAAACAAATTTTATGTATTCAAATTTATATATATATATATATATA
>NW_017259353.1:734466-735568 GCF_001594045.1 Atta colombica
TATATATATATATATATATATGTATGCACAGGGTGCGTCACCAAAATCCAAACAAATTTCAATTTAAATTTTCCACTATATTGTGCCTCCGCCAGAGGTTGTTGTTGGCATCTGAAAAAACCTGATGCTTCTAAACAGTCATATTCTCAAAATGGCTGCGATGTTGAAAACAAGTGCAGAGCTGTATAATCGAAGAGCCGTGATCATCGAAGATCTTCGCGATGGGCGCTCAGAAATAATTCAGTTCTTTGGATATTCGAGATCAACCGTTTATGACGTTGTGGCATAGCTTTAGAACAGTCCATCGAAGGTTCCACTATGCCAGCGAGGAAGAGTTATTCGAAAGAACGCACCGCAACGACTTCCGCAGTCATTGAAAGGGTTCAAGCGCTGATTTCGGATATTCCAGGACAATCATTGCGAAAATTAGCATCGATTGTTGGTGTAAGCGAACCAACAATGCGTCGAATTGCCGAAGATCTTCGATACAAATCGTACATTAAAGATACGACAGATGTTCTCTAAGGCTGTCAACAAGTTGCTCGCCTCGGCTCCCATTCTGCCAACAGCCTAAATTTAAATCCCTTGGATTACTGCGTAGTTGAAAAGATTACAAACAACTCTCATCCCAATCTCAATTAAGGATCGCTATTGAGGCAGCATTCGTCGGCATGGACAGCGCTACATTACAGTGTGCATGCAAGAACTTCAGACCGAAAACAGAGGTCGTCAAGCTAATAAGAGGTATATCGAATAGTCCCTCTACAGGGATTCCCCAAATGCCATGTAAAAGGATTTTTAATATTTAATTTTTCATTAAAACATTTTTTTTAAAGAAATTGATTTGTCCGGATTTGGTGATCCTGTATATATATATATATATATATATGTACATACATATATATATATATAAGACGTTATTTAGATTATTATAAAAGCTATAATTTACAGTATCTTTTTTTAGTTTCCGATATTTAATAGATATCAATGGTTCTTTACGAAGTACCATTTATTTATATCGGTAACACTTTTTTGACAATAATATGCTCCGACTATTCATGTGAAATGCCATCCATTAGACAATAGGTCACGAATTTATGAA
>NW_017259353.1:735668-737680 GCF_001594045.1 Atta colombica
TAATTTTACATAGAAATACATAATGATAATTTTTTCTTCCTTTAGATATTATATTAAAGTCATTATGTGCATATTTCCATTAATATTGTCTGCGTAAATGTGCGTGTTCTTGCTAAGTGACAATCACCTTCTATCGTACAACCCGCACACGATTGCATAATATCGGCCTCTCACCCTCACCTGGTTCTTCCTGACTGTGCGAGAACCAGCAACCGGTTCCTTCTCTTTTCCTTCGTTCTTCCGCCTCGCATCGAATCCTGCCACGCACGTTTGTTGCTTCCTTCTTTGCCGCGAATGCACGACAGGTTGTTGATTTTAAGTTGCGCAAACTTCCGAATGTTTCAATTTTACTTCATAAAATTCAAAGATTTTACGAAAATCAATATCTTATAGAATTATTAATATTTACAAATAATAAGAATCTTATCAGACCGTACATATGAGAACACAATCAATAAAAAATAGAAATATTAATATTTAATTAATAGAAATATTAATATTTAATGAACATTTAGATAGCTCAAACATTTTAAATCTAAGAATTTGAAAAAAATGAAGTATTGTCACGTTCTCGAACATTATCTGATCATAATATCTTAATACAATTGGTGATAAATGTTAAACATTGTATTAAGCTTGTATAGCAAATGATGCATTTTTTTCTGTTAGATTGTTTATTTTTTAGTAAATTACTGGAATTATACCATAACGTAGGATTTCTAGGAATTCTAGTATTTACTAAAAACAACAATAACAATCCAGCAGGAAAAAATATATTATATGCTGTATTATATGCTTTACTTATTGGATCTCAGAATTGGATCGTAACAGAAGGATTCCAAATATTACTGAACAAACTTTTTGCATATTTTGGATAAATTAATTGGTTCTAAATATTACACGTATTACTGGATGTTATCAAGCTAAATACGCGATCATTAGAATTATGAATGAGACATGTTAGTAAATAAAATAATTTGAGAAAATTTGATTGAGAAAAATATCTGTTGAAAATAAACAAATCTGAAGATTTTGATATCGATTAGAATTCTGGTTATCACAAAAAGACTTATAATAGATTCAACTAGAAAATTCTGATTTGTCCATTTTCAACTAGAATTTCAATTAATGTAATCAAATTCTTTTTCCAGTGTGGTGATACTAATTGATAATTAGTGTCAATGAGTCGAACAATGTACCTCAATGTATTCGTTTTTTAAATAATGAACAACTGTAGCAACAATCAATATGTCATGTTTAAATAGTACGGAGTTGTTCATTTGTCCGGCTATTGAATATTACATCATTATTAAATTATGTATCGCGACAAGCTTTACTTAATTCACATTTTCCTCATTATATTGGCGTTATAATTTCTATTTAAAGAAATTTCTATTTCAGTTATTTACGATACGGAATAGCCTCTAAATTGCGACGATTTTCCCCACTTCAATTTCGCAAAAAATTGAAGTGGGGAAAGCTATCAGTTGATAATATTCAGAATAATATATTTCTTGTAGATTTCTTATGAGATTATTATTATTATTATTATTATTATATACGCAATATTGATATAAACTTGTTAAAAAATATTCTAAGAGATGTCTTTTTTGCTAAGAAAGGATTTATTCTAAGTTCAGACTTCGAACGCTTTATATCAACATTTGTTTACAAATAAATCGATTTTTCAAGATGTACGAGTGCGCTTTTTAAATTTTTATTTCGATTAACTTGCTCATTATTTTTTTTGAGTGTCGTTTCTCGTGCGCCACTTTCTAAAAATCTTTCATCAGACCTTCGAAATCTTGAGAGAGACGAAATTTTTCGACAACGGCGTCTGTCAGATAATCGTCAGATAAGACGCCGTGAGCAATCACGCGTGCGTCACGTGCTGAAAACTGGTAGCAGTTTTCAGGTTCAAATCCAGTCAGATTTTCATCCAGTCAAAAAAACTAGTATAACACTTCAGTTTTCTAATTTTATTAAACGAAATGAAACTGGATATATATATA
>NW_017259353.1:737780-741151 GCF_001594045.1 Atta colombica
ATTATCATATTCATTATTATTGCTTAGAGAGACTGTCATATAAGATTATAATTATATTTTATGTTTAAAGCAGGCTTGTCCAATTTGAGCTCTGGAGCCAAAATGCAAAGCCATTGGCGCAAAAAGATTCAATGTGGGTAAGATTTCGGGAACAGTAAAGTATTGGTACGCATCTGAGTGACGCTTATTATTTTTATTTTTTACAGTTCCTGAAATCTTATTCACATGTATTTTTTTGTCGATTTTGCATTTGGACTCCGGAGCTCAAATTGAACAAGCCTACATTAAGAAACAAATAGCCTAAATTAAAAAAAAATTTTTATTTGAATACTGCCAACTAAATATTTATTTATAATAAATAAATATTTACTTAATAAAAAGAAGTGATTGTTAAATTAAATTAATGTTTTTTTGTATCAAATAAATATATTTTTATATTTAATAAATATTTAGTTGGTAGTATTCAAATAAATATTTATTGAACTTTAGGACATATATCTTTTCTCAGTGTGATTTAAAGTTATACATGATTATATTTTCTATTTATTTTAGTTAAATAATACAAACTTAATTTTTATATCAAATTGACAGATTTATACAACACAATCTGTATTCAAAGTATTCGAATAACTTTTTTATTGCACATTAATCTTATTTAGCAAATAAAACTTAATTATAGAAGTCGGTTGATTTAAATAAGATGTAGATATTAAATTTAATCCTATGAGAACAAATGTAATAATTAATGGGAATTTTAACGACAAACAACACAGACTCTCAGAATGTTATTTTGTGTTTGTCACCAAAATACTTTTGTATCACGTTTGTATTCGAAACAAATTCTGCATTGCATGTTTCGACATATTACTCGAAGAATGCACTTGAACGCGTTGATGGAAAATTGGAGGTCGCGATCTGATCGACTAAAGAGTTACCGGAAAAAATTTCAATGCGCTGTTTTCCCGCGAGAAGCTTTTTTTTCCTTGTTGTCCGTCACATTCGCATGGATACCTTTTACAGACACACCGACTGATTTATATTTATTAATCGCACGCCTCGCTCAGTACGAGCCGGGCGTGCGAGTCACGTTCTATAAATGCCGCAAAAAATAGTTCTCCATTGTCCGGCGAAGGAGCGAAAGAGAGAGAATGAGTATAAGGGTAGTACGCGGGTAGAGGAGGTTCACTGGCATCGTCGTGCTCGTCCTTTTATATACTGATAGAGCGCATTACTAGCTCACGGAGGAAAGGTCATCACACAGTGTAATAAAAGATTTTGCGCCGCGTTGGCTCCCGTGCGTACACGGTACAACGATCTTCAGGACGCGGTACAAAGTGCCCGGAAGTTTATTAAAAAATCATTAAACACACACAGTTCACACTGGCCCCGAGTTGATTAATAAGAACAAATTATCTGTCAGAAGATCCATGCACAGATCGTCGCGTCGTGCAAGATAAACGACAGATTTCAAAGTGGCTTTTATAGAAGCGGTCGTCTTCGGCTGATCTGGAAGATGGTCTCGTCAGTGTTTCTTAACATTTGTTTGTCATTTCCAACATTTGTTGATTGCGTTGAAATACAAAGAAATAAGTACATCTTGCCCAGTTTTCGATATGTAACAGTTTTTTAATCTTCAAATATTTTCTTTACTTTGAAAGTAACGTTCAAACATATTTTCGCACATCTTTAACCTTATTCGGAGCACAGATTCAATTTTGAGTGACATTAGTAGTACAAATATAAACATAGAGTGTCCCACATATCCTTTCAACCACAGGTATCTAGAGGTCAATGTAAAAGAAGTGGCGCTTGTTTTAATGTCGAGGTATCTATAGATGAAGAGTTGTTTAACGACGAAGCTAGGGATCTTGCCAATTAATTTGAAGAATGTGAATTAACAAAAAATTGTTTTCATTTTTTCACTTTTTACATTCACTTATTTTTTTTCTTATTAAAGAAATTATTATAATTATATTTCACAGAATAATTTTATCTTAATACTTCCTTTATTTAAATAAAATTTATAATCTAGTAAATTATCAGTTTAAAATTTTAAAATTTTTTTATAAGAAAAAAGTCATAATAAATACAGGATCAACTTGCTTAGCGAAGTACAAGGCAAAGAAAAATATTTATGTGGCTCATTTATATTATAATTATCATAATATCATCGTGTCGAGGCAAACTGCTTTTTAGGCAAACGGAACTCATCTATTTGAATCAGGCACGTGTCTTTCGCGATTGTCACGCTATACGTAACGACAAATGTTGCCGGAAGATTCCGTGATTGATTATGAACGACTTTAATCCTTTTCCTTCCCACATCGTACTTTTCTTATCTATTGGCTTTGTGACTACCAATTTTATTATTGCTCGAATAATCATGTAACTATCTCATGCATAGTCGTTTTAAAGAACAAAAATAGATACGCGATAAAGTTACAAAAGTTGTATTTTTGGCAAACTCGAATTCCACACAATTCAATCAATACATAAAAATTTATAAGATATTAAGATATATTTTTAAATGACACATATATTATTTATATATAGAATTATAAAATTGAATTTTTAGATACAGATAAATTTTATTGTTGCAAAATATAGCCTTCAGATTTATTATTATTATTATTATAGATTTTATTAAATCGTAATAATTTATAAATAAAAATACAGAAATCAAGTTACGAATAAAATTTGAATAAAATGAAAATTTTTAGCTTCGATGTGATATTTTTCTATACGTTCTATTTTTCAACGCTTTTAAATATCCAATGATATTTGTATGAAGTGAGATGCATTTTAAATTATCATTCGTCTGTATCCATTTCTGTCTCTTAGTTACAGACAAATGCCTTTAACCTCTAAGGTTCGAAATATCTCAACACGTGTATGCTCCATTTTGTTATATCGAATTAGAGTATTAATACGAATTAGAGAACAACAATGTAAGTGGCATATTAAAGACATACATTACTATATCAATACTTGCATCTTCAAAAAAAAAAAAAAGATTAATATTACCTTGAGAAATATATGCGAGATCTCGATAATTTATTTCGAAACCATTAGCTATGATTATTAATTAATCACGCACGCTAATTACTCAATGGCGCCAGAACGTTGCACGTTCAGCATACGTTGTCATTAATATCAGATAAATCTATCTAACGAACATCACGATTCTAACAAATCACGAAGCGAATATCGTTAAAGAGCGAATAATTTTAATTTTAAAATATATCGTTCGCAATTATGTCAGGATTTTATCAATGACAGATCATTTCAAATTGCCTCAGCTTGTTTGCGTATGTTCGCCTGTACGTTCGTTGATAACGATTGGCGATTGGAAATATATATATATATATATA